>NC_133334.1:6548796-6626296 GCF_042186555.1 Aquarana catesbeiana | reverse complement strand
CTTCCACTTTACAATTATGTGCCACTTTGTGTTGGTCTATCACATAAAATTCCAATGTTTTTGGTTGTAACATGACAAAATATGAAAAATTTCAAGGGGTATGAATACTTTTTTAGGCCAATGGATCTATGGTCAAATGGAAATCAGCCGATACAAGACATGGTCAAGGACTATACAAGGTCAAGGTGGGATTTAACAGAGACAAATCATGGTCAGGAACTTGCCAAGGTCAACTGGGAATCAGAAGAGATGTGCTGTGGTCAAGAAGTAGCCAAAGTCAAACCAAGAATCAGCAGAGACGAGTTGTGGTCGGGAACTACCGGAGGTCAAGCATAGAATCTGTAGAGAAAAGCCATAGTCAGGACTTAGCCGATGTCAATAACAAGAAGGCAAAGCAGAGAGGAGATGGAAGGGAAGGTCACCAACAGGAAAACAGATCCCAAGAACAGGTTCTGAGCTTAAGTTGCAAGGGAGCAACTGAAGACCGTCCAGCAAGTTCTTAGGCTTAGCTCATATGTACACATGCATTCGGCAAATTACTTTTGTTCAGCAGATTGGTGCTTGCTTGCTTTGTCCTCTGATGCCTTCCTGACATCATGGTATGAGTTTATCGTATACTGCAGTGCAGCTGTGTGGTCCAATGGTGTATTAGAATAGAAGAAACAGGTGAGAGGGAACCTTTTGATGGAGACACCTGTTCTGGGGACAGATTTCCTCTCACATCCTGTTGTGCCTCCAGGCCAGAAAGCGACATGAAATTTCCCCAACTTCACAGCACCGGGGTTCTAAAGGTAATGGCAATGTTTCGCACAGACTGCACCATTCACTTTCCACCCCAAATAAAAAATAGTTTTCACCATGTGCTGGTTGCTTCGTTTCTTATTGTAGCACTTTGTAGTGCTGATAACTTGATACAATGTATTATCCCTGCGCTTCATGGTACCAGTAATGTATACTTTGTATTTTTGTGTTCTCTAATTTTCAATAAAAAAATAATTGAATAAGAAAAAATGTTTTTGATCTAAACCAGTGGTCTCCAAACTGCGGCCCCAGGCCTGGATAGAGCCTATGCTTGCCTTTATCCAGCCCTTGGGGCACTGTTCCTCCCACTGATACCAGACACTATTGATCTTTTATTGAAAGAATCAAGCAACCCATTTTATACAAAAGTAAAAAACAAAACCATAGTACAAAACTTCAACAGAAAACAAAGGAATATGCATCCATGTTCAGAATTTATACAATATATACATAGTCAACTACCAAAACATTTTTAGAAAACTATTTACATAAAACAGCAGAGAGGGCCTAAGAGGCACAACCCATCACCTATGTATGCAGCCGTTTATCAATAATGAATCATAAAATAAAAAATCTAGGGTGATAAGCGACAGACAGCCACACCCGGGAAAGAGACTCCTGGCAGTCAAGGAGGCTTGAAACCCCTCCACATCTTCAACCAAGCCCCCCGACTCCGCTTGTCTCTCTCAAGCACCCGAATCTTCCCCACCTCATGCAAAATGTCATACACCACCACCTGAACAGGAAGGATTTTAGTGCAGACCTGACACCGTGCGTTCCAGGTGAAATGACGGACTACTAGGCTAACTAAAAAAAGTGTATCCATACAAAAAACTCCACCAGTATGGAATGCTCCGTAAACCCACTCAGCATAACCCAGTCTGGAGGTAAGGAACCAGGCCAGATCCCTAAATTTAGGGGGTACTCTGTCCAAATTAATAAGTCTTAACCCTGCTTTAAAACTGCGTCTGGACAATCCTTTAAGGCCAGTGGGTCATGAAAGACTTCGCTCAAGACTCGACTCATAAGGACTTTCCTCGGAATCGATCTGAGATCTTCAGCCGACAATCGCTACTGTAACTTCAGGCATGGAGCAACATAGGTAGCTGACCATGATGAGCCCTGAGATTCTTCACTTAGCCACCTTCTTCCCAAAGTCGTAGAAAAGGCCTAAACCAAGATCTAAACATGCCTACCCATCCAGAAGGTTCCACTGCAAGCATATTACCAATGTTAAACTTGAGAAATAGCAGTGAAAAGAAAAGAACTGGGTTGACCATACCTAAGCCACCCTCCCTCCTGGATAGATAGGTGACATTCCTCTTGATGGGGTTCAGTCTGTTCCCCCACAGCATCTGGAAGAACACACTACTGACCCTAGCATAGAGAGACACTGGCAAGATGCAGACGAAGCTGACAAACAAGAAGATCGGAATCAGGTAAGTCTTAATCAGATCAACCCTTTCCCTCAGAGATAACTTCCATCTCTTCCAGCTGACCACCTTAGTATTGGCAATTTACAGTCTGCCTTCCTAGTTTTTGAGGCCATTATCGCCGGGTCCAAATTCAGTGCCTAGAATCTTAATTCTTTCCTGGGGCACTGGAAAGTTGTCCGGAAGATCAAACCCCTCACCTTCCTTTCCCATCCAGAAAACTTCACTCTTTTCCTGATTGATCTTGGAGCCTGATGCTTCAGACTACCGTGAAGTCAGAGAGAGCACTTCTTCCGCTTCATCAATCCCAGTGACAATCTCTAGTCTCCTGATGAAGGGGGTCGATTGCAAACACATAGAGCAGGGAACTCAGGGGACAACCCTGGTGCACCGCAGAGCCAAATCTCAAAGGACTGCCCAACCCAACCATTAGCAAGAGGAAAGCTTTCTGCCCCTTTCTACAAAACTTTCAACCAATCGACAAAACTACCCGGCAGACTGTACTTACTAAGGAGCAACCACAGGTACTCATGGTTAATGCGATCAAAAGCCTTTGCCTGATCCAATGTCAGCAAATACTTTCCCCAGCCTGCAGCCCTGCACTGCTCCAAGGCCTCCCTGACAGCTAAAACCGCTGTGAAGGTGCACCTATCATGGACCGAACAGTGCTGATGGCGAGAAAGCAGATAGGCGTCAGAAAAATATCTTTGCCAGTATCTTTCTATCGACATTGAGAAGGCTGATGGGGTGCCAATTCTCAATCATCGAATGATCTTTACCTTTTGAAAGAAGAGTCACAGCCGAGTGCCTCATGGAAGGGGAAAGAACCCCCTCAGCAAGGCAACTGTTAAAAACCTCTACCAAATGTGGGGCCAGAATAGACTTAAAGGCTTTGTAAAACTCAGCCGTCAAGCCATCCGGTCCAGGTAACTTTTTGATGGAAAGCTGTTCAATTGCCCTCATCACCTCTTCAACTGTGATCTCCTCTGTCAAATTCATCAATGGAACATCTCCACCATTGATGGAACATTAGGCCCTGGAGTAAAGTCCAAAAATCTTTCCATCTTGTCACGGTCAAGCCTTTTCTTTCCAAGAAGGTCAACATAAAAGGACCTCCAGGATTCCTGACCTGGACTTTGTCAAGGAACCTGTACTGTCCTTAAGGCCAACAACCGTTTTAATAGCTACAACTTGTTTGCAGTTCTGGTAAGGGTCAGGCGAGTGGTACTTCCCATAGTCCCTCTCCAGAACCAAGGACGCATGCCGGTCATATTGACACTTCCTGAGAAGGAGTTTCACTTCGGAGATTGCCCCAGGATCTCCTCCTCTCGAGACAAGAATATCCAGCTTCCTCCGTAAACATTGGTAGGTCATGTATTTTTTAAACTGCTTTCTATTGGCTAGGCCCCTGAAGAATCCAGCGATCCTCTTTTTGGTCAGCTCCCACCACTCAGCCTTGCTGCTACAAAGTCCAGGATGGTCACCTGTGCCTGAAAGAATTCCTCAAAGGATTGTCTAATATGTTCTTCCTTGAGTAGAGTCAAATTCAATCTCCAGATGCCCTTGCCCCTCTTAAGGACGTCTGAAGCATTCAGGACCACAGATAGCATACAGTGATCAGAGAACTCTACTGCCTGCACCACTGGGGGCGAGAAAGCAGAGGCCCCCTATAAAAAAAAACTACCTATCCTACTCTGACTATTACCTCGATGTAAGGTGAAACCGGTGTCATCCGGGAGGTGCTTAATGTGCACATCCACAAGACCATCATCCCTAACCATACTATTTAAAAAACGCTATCATATCCCAGCCTGTCCTTGAAGTCCTTCCTGTCCTCAGGCCTAGTTACTGTATTAAAGTCACCTCCAAAGACCACGTGCTGGGATGTAAAAATAAATGGCTTGATACTTGTAAAAAGACATTTCCTGTCCCACTTGTCAGGCCCATAGACATTAATTAGGCACAGGTCCTGCCCTCCCACAAGGACGTCTAAGACCATACATCTCCCAATCTCCACCTCAATAACCCGCCGGACAGTTATCATGCCGGTTTTAAACACCACCTCCACACCGCCTTAAGGCTTGGCCGCAAGAGACCAGTAAGATGGACCATACCTCCACTCTCTCTTGGCGATGTGAATATCTGCCAAGGAGGTGAGCCTAGTCTTTTGCAAAATCAAAATTTCAGCATCTAATTGGCTGAACAAAAAGAAGGCCGTAGAACGAGCTCTTACTGACATTGTCACCACTTTTAACGGAGGGGGAACCGCCATTTGGGTTATTTGGTGGATTGCTTCTTAGCTCCCCTCTGCTGCTCATCACCAGAAGCTTCTCTTTTTCTTGAGGCCGTCTCCAACTCCATTTCTTAATCTGTGCTTTGCTCCGAAGAAGCCCCAGATGAGAAAATGTCTAACTTGGAGGACCTATGACGGTTGGAGACAGGCACTGGAGCTTCCCGTCCCCACTCTGTCCACACCGCCTGCCTCTTCCGCTGCCCAACCTTCCTTCTCTCCTCCAGGTACTGCAGGTCAGCTTCAGAGATGTTCTCATCTCTTACTTTTGTCTTTGAAGTCTTCACAGAAGACTTCTTTACAGAGGAAAAAGAAGCAACCTTTTTAGTACTCTCTACCACTCCTGGTGTGTGTGGGGGGGGGACTTCCTAAGTCAGACTTAGGAGGGGAAGACTCATGGGAACAGACTTGGAAGGTTCTGACACAAGAGGAGTGGGTACAGTAGGCTGGGGGGGGACAGAGACAGACACAGAAGGAATATTTATAGACACAGGAGGGGTAAACTGGCCCTTTGATTAGAAGGTTTGGAGACCTCGGATCTAAACAATCGGTTCTTGTCCTGAGGAGAGTTCAGCTGTGAGGTGAGCTCCAGGTTTCACGGAATATAAATGCTCATCGGGGGCATAAAAATAACATCGCAGCCTCCTTACGTTATTTGCATTTGTCACGCTGTTTGCTATAGAATGAGCGCACACACGCCGCCCCCGGCTCCTCTGTAAATGGCAAAATTTTGCTCCTCAACTCCTACGTGATGCCGATCGCACTGAATCCTTTTTTTTTTGGCTCACACAAACTAATAACTTCTCACTTCAAATCCATTTTTAATTTGAAAACTATTTGACATGTGTCATCGCCGTGTTTGTCTTGGCAGACGCCGTTGGTGGTGGTGGGGGGGAATAGCGTGCCCGGTGATTGTAAACTTTGTAAAGTTACAATTAAAATAAAGATGCCATCATTTGTTGCTACCATCGCCATGGTGATCAACTATTACGGCTTTTCTCTAATTTTGGTGTTTTTATTTTTCGCCCGCCGGTGGAAAGAGAACATTAATCCGCCGACACTTTCCAGGCTGGACATCGGCCATGCGGTAAGAGTGACACCATTATTAGGTCATGAGAATCGCGCTTTGTACTCCTCCGTGCTGTGACTACCTCCCCAGGAAGGGTTAAAGGAGGACTCCGGACCAGTCAGCACAACCTGCAACTGTGCTAAAATCAGAACTGCTACATATAAAGCTTAAAGTCTAAAGGGAAAGCTTTCCTTTAACCTCTTGACACCGGCTGTATGCATATACAGTATATCACAAACGTAAGTACGCCCTTCACATTTTTGTAAATATTTTCTTCTGCATTGGTGGACACAAGGCTGCATTGGTGGGCCCATGGCTGCATTGGCGGGCACAAGGCTGCATTGGTGGGCACACGGCTGCATTGGTGGGCACACGGCTGCATTGGCGGGCACAAGGCTGCATTGGTGGGCACACGGCTGCATTGGTGGGTACACGGCTGCATTGGCGGGCACAAGGCTGCATTGCCGGGCACAAGGCTGCATTGGTGGGCACATGGCTGCATTGCCGGGCACAAGGCTGCATTGGTGGGCACATGGCTGCATTGGCGGCACAAGGCTGCATTGGTGGGCACATGGCTGCATTGGTGGGCACAAGACTGCATTGGTGGGCACCGATAAAGTTGTTGTTGTTGTTAATATTTATTTTTATACCTTAATTCTGCATTAAACATTTAAGTGTCATTTCATGAGAATTTATGAGGGCGTGTTTAGGGGCGGAATTAGGGGCGGGGCGGGCTGGGGCAACTGGTGGCGAGTACCCCTTGAGGCCTGGCTAGTAGCTCAGGACTTGAAATTTTGAGCCCTGTCCTAGGCCATCTTTATGTAGAGCACAATTCTTTTTTTCAGATCCTCAGAGAGTTCTTTGCCATGAGGTGTCATGTTGTACTTCCAGTGACCAGTATGAGAGAGTGAGAGCGATAACACCAAATTTAACACACCTGCTCCCCATTCACACCTGAGACCTTGTAACACTAACGAGTCACATGACACCGCTGAGGGAAAATGGCTAATTGGGCCCAATTTGGACATTTTCACTTAGGGGTGTACTGACTTTTGTGGCCAGCGGTTTAGACATTAATGGCTGTGTGTTGAGTTATTTTGAGGGGACAGTAAATTTACACTGTTATACAAGCTGTACACTCACTACTTTACATTGTAGACAAGTGTCATTTCTTCAGTGTTGTCACATGAAAAGATAGAAGAAAAGATTTACACAAATGTGACTGGGAGCTCAGTGAGTGAAGATCTACAGTGAGATTCTTTGAGATAAGTCAAGGACTGTTCGGTGTTGCCAAGCAGGCCCGAACTGGTCATAGGGCTGACCGGCATTTGCCCGGTGGGCCGAGGTCGCCCGCTCCGTGGCATGTTAATGATCAGGCCGCACAGTGGGAGGTAAGCAGTGACTGCAGCCTGAACAGGGTCAAAGCAGGCTCACTGCTCACCTACGCTATGTGGCCGTGCCTGTGTGCGGAACTAGCGGCTGCATGGGCTGAGCTGTGTGTCTTTCAGAGACACACAGCTCAGCCTCAGAGTCGACGCTGACAGTTCCGCTCTCCGCTCCTACGGACTCCTCCTCCAGCCATGGGCGTCCGCACGGTGGGGCAAGGGGAGAGAGCTGCGGGCTGCTGTCAGGATGTTTCCCCCACTCGCCCCCCTCCCCTTCTCATGTCGGCAGCACGGGAGAGGAGAAAGCTTCCTGCCTGTTGTTCTTCCCTCACCATTGGTCACAACAGCAGGCCAATCAGAAGACACTAGAGGGGAATCATGGGAAATGTAGTCCCAGAGATAGGTGGCCGAATTTTTCTCAGCAGGGAGCAGACTACAGTCCCCAACATACACTCTGCTGGGGGGGAAGAGAAAACCTGGAAACAAGCTAAAGAGTGCTTGTAGCAGCTACTGCAGGAGACATGGAAAAAGAAAGAGGACTGGGGGAACTAATAGTCCCAGCACCACCATAGAGAGCCACGCTGTACCACACCACCAGAGAGAGAGAGCCACGCTGTACTGCACCACCAGAGAGAGAGCCACGCTGTACCACACCACCAGAGAGAGAGAGAGAGAGAGACACGCTGTACTGCACCACCAGAGAGAGAGTGCCATGCTGTACCGTACCACCAGAGAGAGAGAGAGAGAGACACGCTGTACTGCACTACCAGAGAGAGAGCCACGCTGTACTACACCACCAGAGAGAGAGACACGCTGTACTGCACCACCAGAGATAGAGACACGCTGTACCACACCACTAGAGAGAGCCACGCTGTACCACACCACCAGAGAGAGCCGCACTATACTGCACCACCAGAGAGAGAGAAAGAGAGAGAGAGAGACACGCTGTACCGCACCACCAGAGAGAGAGACAGGCTGTACCGTACCACCAGAGAGAGAGAGAGACACACTGTACCGCACCGCCAGAGAGCGAGACAGGCTGTACCGTACCACCAGAGAGAGAGACACGCTGTACCGCACCACCAGAGAGAGAGACACGATGTACCACACCACCAGAGAGAGAGACACGCTGTACCACACCACCAGAGAGAGAGAGACACGATGTACAACACCACCAGAGAGAGAGACACGTTGTACCGCACCACCAGAGAGAGAGACACGATGTACCACACCACCAGAGAGAGAGACACGCTGTACCGCACCACCAGAGAGAGATACGCTGTACCGCACCACCAGAGAGAGACACGCTGTACCCACACCAGCAGAGAGAGACACGCTGTACCCACACCACCAGAGAGAGAGACACGCTGTACCCGCACCACCAGAGAGAGAGACACGCTGTACCCACACCACCAGAGAGAGATACACGCTGTAACCACACCACCAGAGAGAGAGACACGCTGTAACCACACCACCAGAGAGAGAGACACGCTGTACCCATACCACCAGAGAGAGAAAGAGAGAGAGAGCCACGCTGTACCGCACCACCAGAAAGAGAGCAGGTCAGTGTCACTGGGCAGTGTGGGCACAATAGGAGACAGACAGCACTAGCATTATATGGCCACAATAGGACTGGGATACTATAATATAAAGGAGACTGCACTGTAAAGGGGCACTGCAATCATTGCAGTGCCCCTTTACAGTGCAGTTCCCTTTATATCTCGGTGTTCCTGCACATTACAGTGTGGAGGACCGACAGCAGCCACCCCCGCGAATGTCTTGCGTCCCCCCCCCCAGTCCCTGGAAAAGTTGGCTGCTCAGTCTAAAATGCCCGGGCCTATTTTTTGTCCCAGTCTGGGCCTGTTACCAAGAGTTATCTACAACTACCATTAGTGACTGTTACAAGATTAGTTGCCATAGGAGACAGCGGCCCTACCTATACAGAAGTGTTATCCGGCTGGAGGCCTTCCACTGTTTAGCTGTCTAACTACAGAAGTCTCGGAGTCTGCCAATTATCATTACATCTACCTAAGGGTGTCCTGCCCCTAACCCTCTCTCCCACAGTTCTGTTAAGAGACAATAAATCTCTTGTTCGCATTCAAAAAGTGATTGGCGCCCATAATTTCTTCTTGTAACACACCCACCATGCCTGGTAACCCACTCGACAAGGAAGGATGTCAGCTCTCCCTAACCCTTGAGGTCATCATTAGGCCTCTGGGGCCCCGGGACCTTGTTATATATATAAAATAATAATAATAACAACAATCAGATCAAATCAAATATAAAACACATATGATGCAAGATAAATAAAAATGTATATAAAAATAATAATAATATAGTAAATACAAGTGAAATAATATTTGATGCAAGAGGACTATTTATGAAGAAGAAGAAGAAGAAGAAGAAGAAGAAGAAGAAGAAGAAGAAGAAGAAGAAGAAGATAGTAATAATAATATTTTATAAATATTACTATTATTAATAAAATACAAATATTTGAAGAAGAACGATGATAATAATAAAATAATAATATTTGATGTGAGAGGAATTTAAATGTATAAATTATTATTATATAATGTAGCAGATATAACATAAATCATAATTTTAAAAAGCCAATAACAATGTATTGGTCGGCTGTGATTTCTGGCCCGGCGCGGAGTTGTTATTGTTCGTTCGGAGAGACGCTCCGTCACATTTGTGTCCAAACATTCTTGCCTCCAAGCTGTTGGCTTGTTGGTGGATGAAGTGCCAGCAGTTCTTCCAACAGACGGCCATGTTGTATTGCTGCCTATTTGTGGCTCCAGGAGATGACAGCTCTGTGCTATACAAACTCCATGTTCTAGGATAATAATTCTCATCTCCAGCACAATGCATGTTTTCAAGACGTCCAGGTAGAGGAAAATTGCTGGTAAATTGACCGTTCATACGCTACCAATATGTGCCCCCATGGTGGACCACAAACCCATGTGCCAACACACACACCACACAGCCCCCACTGACTTAGCTCCGCCCACTCAAGAATCAAGCACACGATGACCGGGTCTGCTGTCTCTTCATCTCACAAATAATAATATAAATGCAAAAATTTTGATAGCAGAAAGTGGCCACCTGGACGGGCCTGGCAGTCATATTTTATAAAAATATATATACATTGTAGCGGGGTGCCTGTGAAACAGGTTCAAATGGCAGGAAAGGTGATTGATGGGACAAATGTTCCTCCACGGATTCTTAGATTTGCAATCTAAGGTAATGGCTGCAAAATTTCATAGTAAAGATAGTTCTTTACCCTGTCTTAGTAAAGCTTATTCCGGGGCTGGTTTTATTGGGAGTCTGACAGAGTTCTGGGTGGGACAGACTCCCAATTCCGGGGACTGCAGTTTGATGTTTCCTCCTTAGGTCTTGATTAAGGCAGCTGGTCAGAGAGAGTGCGTGTCTCCATGTGGGGAGGCAACGAGGAGCATGGCTGCTCATCCCTGAACTTGGATACATTTGTTTGTATTTGTAAAGGACACTTACCTTAAACCAAGGAGATGTCGGACTACAGACACTTACCTTTAGCCGAGGACATGTCGGACTACGGACACTTACCTTAAACCGAGGACATGTCGGACTACAGACACTTACCTTAAACCAAGGACGTGTTGGACTACAGACACCTACCTTAAACCAAGGACGTGTCGGACTACAGACACCTACCTTAAACCAAGGACGTGTCAGACTACGGACACCTACCTTAAACCAAGGACGTGTCGGACTACGGACACCTACCTTAAACCAAGGACGTGTCGGACTACGGACACCTACCTTAAACCAAGGACGTGTTGGACTACGGACACTTACCTTAAACCAAGGACGTGTCGGACTACGGACACTTACCTTAAACCAAGGACGTGTCGGACTACAGACACCTACCTTAAACCAAGGACGTGTCAGACTACGGACACCTACCTTAAACCAAGGACGTGTCGGACTACGGACACCTACCTTAAACCAAGGACGTGTCGGACTACGGACACCTACCTTAAACCAAGGACGTGTTGGACTACGGACACTTACCTTAAACCAAGGACGTTTCGGACTACAGACACTTACCTTAAACCAAGGACATGTCGGACTACGGACACAGTAAGTCTCAGTAGAGCAAGAAGTTTACTTTTGATCGATCTTCTGTTTAGCACCGATCTCCCTGTATAGCTTTTGTGACCGCCGCTTCTCCTCCTCTCCCTCCTGCGGCTGTCAGGAAGATTAGTGCTTGTAACTGCCCTCCTTCTACAAAGTTACAATGTACAGTCTGATCACTGGGGGAGGAGAGACTGAGGAAATGACTCCTCCTCCTTCTACAAAATTACAATGTACAGTCTGATCACTGAGGAAATGCCACCTCCTGCCTGTAGCAGACTGATGACATCATCTCGGCCTAGGCAAAGTGACTGGAGTTCAAGAACGGCTTTAAAAGGTGGAGCTTTTCTGAACAATAATGCTGTTGCTGTACACAGGGCCGTCTTTTTGGCGGGGCAAAAGGGGCAGCTGCCCAGGGCCAAATCATTGTTGGGAGGGCCCAATAATGCAGTGTATGGAGGAGCGGGGCTGACAGTGGAGTAGTGCAGTGGATGGAGTTGTGGGTCAGAGGTGGTGGATCCCAGTGATCGGTGCTGTGTCCGGCTCTCGGTGAGTGACGTGCAGCACATAGGAAGTGAATAGGGGGTTCAAGTGCAGGGAGGCATTGGCAGTGTCCCCGAATCCCCCCCGTAAGTCCCGATCCCCCATTTTTTTTTTTAGACGCACATGATTAGATCTTGAGGCTCTAATTGGCTTTAAGGGTGGGCTCGGGCACTGATCGCCGCCGTCCTTCTCCCGTGGGGGGCACTGATCGCCGCCGTCCGTCTCTTCTGCAGGGGGGGCACTGATCGCCGCAGTCCGTCTCCTGCAGGGGAGCACTGATCGCCGCCGTCTGTCTCCTGTGGGGGGGCACAGAACGCCGCCGTCTGTCTCCTGTGGGGGGGCACAGAACGCCGCCGTCTGTCTCCCGCGGGGGGGCACTGATCGGCACCGTCCGTCTCCTGCGGGGGGGCACTGATCGCCACCGTCTGTCTCCTGCGGGGGGGCACTGATTGCCGCCGTCTGTCTCCTGCGGGGGGGCACTGATCGCCGCCGTCTGTCTCCTGCGGGGGGGGCACTGATCGCCGCCGTCTGTCTCCTGCGGGGGGGGCACTGATCGCCGCCGTCTGTCTCCTGCGGGGGGGGCACTGATCGCCGCCATCTGTCTCCTGCGGGGGGGCACTGATCGCCGCCGTCTGTCTCCTGCGGGGGGGACACTGATCGCCGCCGTCCGTCTCCTGCGGGGGGGGCACAGATCGCCGCCGTCCGTCTCCGGCATGCCGGGAATTGATACAATCAGAATTGTAATATTACTGACAGGTCCTCTTTAAGGAATGTGTAAACCACCCGGAAAGAGACTCGGCTACTAACGTGTATTATTAGGGGGACAGATTCTACATTTGGCGGAGGGTGCCGGTGCCGCCGTCGTTTCTGCTGAATTCGCCGTGCTGTAGAAAAAAGATGAATGTTTAACGCCGGTAAATAATGCAACGGTAGGAAATTTCGGGTCCACGGACGCATAAATCTGTCAGGACGCAGAGTTTAATCACCTCGCTGACCTATTAATATTCCAAACCGTCCAGATCTAAATATACAACCCGGCGGGGCCATCATTTATATCACGCTGAGTTTTCCAGATTCTGTTTATAGAAAATGCTGATTGGAAAAGACCCAACGAAAGTCGCAGGACGCAGCTTAACATGTGGACCGCACACAGTATGAAAAACCCAAAATATTCTACTATCCCTGCTAGTCCTTCAGTCAACTGATTTTTAAAGCACGACCCCAATGAAACCTAACATTCTAATTTCACAGGAGAAGTATTTATCAATGCAAGACCCTTTCACAATGGCGAGATTTTCCCCAGTAGCTTGTGTCTCTGCCCCTCCCACAATGGCAAGATTTTCCCAAGTAGTTTGTGTCCCTGCCCCTCCCACAACTGGGAGATTTCCCCCAGTAGTTTGTGTCTCTGCCCCTCCCACAACTGGGAAATTTCCCGCAGTAGTTTGTGTCTCTGCTTCTCCCACAATGGTGAGACTTCCCTGCAGTAGTTTGTGTGTCTGCCCCTCCCACAATGGTGAGATTTCTTGCAGTAGTTTGTGTCTCTGCCCCTCCCATAATGGTGAGACTTCACTGCAGTAGTTTTGTCTCTGCCCCTCCCACAATGGTGAGATTTCCCCCAGTAGTTTGTGTCTCTGCCCCTCCCACAATGGGGAGATTTCCTGCAGTAGTTTGTGTCTCTGCACCTCCCACAATGGGGAGATTTCCTGCAGTAGTTTGTGTCTCTGCCCCTCCCACACTGGTGAGATTTCATGCAGTAGTTTGTGTCTCTTCTCTGCCCAAAATGGAGAGATTTCATGCAGTAGTTTGTGTCTCTGCCCCTCCCACACTGGTGAGATTTCCTGCAATAGTTTGTTTCTCTGCCCTCCCACAATGGGGAGATTTTCCTGCAGTAGTTTGTGTCTCTGCCCCTCCCACAATGGGGAGATTTTCCTGCAGTAGTTTGTGTCTCTGCCCCTCCCACAATGGAGAGATTTCCTGCAGTAGTTTGTGTCTCTGCCCCTCCCACACTGGTGAGATTTCCTGCAGTAGTTTGTGTCTCTGCCCCTCCCACAATGGGGAGATTTCCTGAAGTAGTTTGTGTCTCTGCCCCTCTCACAATGGGGAGATTTTCCTGCAGTAGTTTGTGTCTCTGCCCCTCCCACAATGGGGAGATTTTCCTGCAGTAGTTTGTGTCTCTGCCCCTCCCACAATGGAGAGATTTCCTGCAGTAGTTTGTGTCTCTGCCCCTCCCACACTGGTGAGATTTCCTGCAGTAGTTTGTGTCTCTGCCCCTCCCACAATGGGGAGATTTCCTGAAGTAGTTTGTGTCTCTGCCCCTCCCACAATGGGGAGATTTCCTGCAGTAGTTTGTGTCTCTGCCCCTCCCACAATGGTGAGATTTTCTGCAGTAGTTTGTGTCTCTGCCCCTCCCAATTAAATTGTTACATTTCCCTAACAAAATAACAGAAATTTCATTAAAAATATATTAAAGTCTTGCTTTTTATTAAAAAAACAACAAAAACAAACGTGTTATACTTACCTGTTCTGTGCAGTGATTTTGCTCAGAGCAACCTGAACCGTCTTCTCTGGTCCCACTTCGGTGCTCCTGGCCCCTCCCTCCTGTTAAGTGCCCCCACAGCACAGCAAGCAGCTTGCTATGGGGGCACCCGAGCTGAGCTGTGTGTCCATTCAGACATGGAGCTGCGACTCGGCCCTGCCCACTCCATCTCTTGATTGGCTCAGTGGCTGTGAATGACAGCAGCAGGAGACAATTCTCTGTACAGCACTGCGGTATATGTCAGAGCTATATGAATGTACAATAATAGTGTGTGACTGTGGGGGAGGGGACATTAGAATGTAAATTTTTGTTATTAAAAAAAATCATACAAACATACAGCTCATTAATAAAAACATATGTAGCGCTGACAACTGTTGTTTCTAGCTCTATGTGTATTATTCAGTACAATAGTTGTGTTAGTGCCATCTTGTGGACAATTGATAAAGCACAATAAGTTTATGTCTCAGGATTAAGTGACACGGAAGTGATTCATTGTTTACTTTGGGACTGTAGCTCTGACCCACCCACAATGCTCCTGGACACAGTCAGAACTGAACTGCATTGTGGGGGGATATAAAAGGGTAAGCAGCGGCCAGTTTAGGCCTCTTGTTCCTGGGAGGCGTGGCCTGCCAGCAGGACTCTGTGGGTGTGTGTGTGTCCCACAGGGTTGCGGCCTACTTGGCGAAGGCACGGAGCAGCTGCAGCATTCTGCCATCGCATCGCAGCGAGCTGGACAAGAGACGTGATTGTTCCGGGGGACCCGTGGGGAGTTAACCGAGGACTCCTGGTCGTTTGTGGATGGAACAGTGTGACGGCGTGGTGGTGCCTCTTTACGGAACTGAGAACTGCTGAATCAGAGACATCCACCTGCCCGGATTCCGTGTGGTGAGAGGGTTGACACCCAGAAGTTTCATTGAGTATTACACACACCTTTAGAACTGTACAGAGAGTTGCTGGGACTGATAGTCCCACGGAACACGTTAAGTCTGAGATTATTACATACAAATAGACTTCAGCATTCAAGAGCGGATGTTAGATGTTTTGTTTCTTCATATAAAGACACCTAGTCACTCATTTGGATTATAATTATAAAAGCTAGTGAAGACTGAAGACATCTGGACTGCCTTTTTCATTGCAGGGCCCTGCACTCTAGTATAGTGACTTTAAGGTTTAGATTAAGGGGAGCTACCAGGTGTAGATTCATATCAATATATATATTCCTGTCATTGTCATTGATTGTCATATCATTCCTTATACTATCGCACTACGTTGGTGTGATAGTATATTTATTGAAATAACTCTTTATATAAATATATTACTTATTCAAAGAAAGAAGTTATTTTTGGTCATTATTAAAGTTTGTGTGCAGTGTTGTCATTTCTCCTACAGGTGGAGCTACCAGTATCCAGGGAGAGGTCATCCTAATTGTAAGTGTATATTGTGGGTTAAAGTTAATGCTCATATTATTTCAACACTGCACTACAGTTGTGTCAAGGGGAGTGAACAATTTAATAAGGGTGTAGAGCAAAGAGGACAGGCCCGCTTAAACCAGCAGCTCCACCGAGAGTTAGTGCTACATATGGGGGCTCGTCCGGGATAACTGTCACTCTAAAGCCAAGCACCCTCTTAACCCTAGAATGGATCCCCTCACTGCGGCACAGTGGTGTGAGGCGGAAGGCGTCTGCTCAGAAGCGAGCGTAGCCATGGAACTCTGGGGAGATATCTGGGAGAAGGAACACAGTAACCAAGTGGTGAAAACACTATCCCCAGGACAAAGAGCCAAGGTGGTCGCAGTAAGACCTGATCATGAGACATGCCGCACCTATGCCTTATTAGAATGGAGGAAGGGAGTTCCGGAAAACTTCAAGGGTGAAAGTGTTGAACTCGCTGACAAGACAAAATTTTAACTGACCCACTGACAGCACCGACTGCAATTGAGCCCGAACTCATCACAGCCCTTGGAAACTTGGTGTCCCAATGTCAGAAAGGGAGCCCAACCTATTCAGGGATTGGGTACCGAAAACTGGGCATCTTCTCGGACCAACGGCCTGTACCCAAAGGAGAAGATACTTTTGAAGAGTGGTTGGAACAGACCACGCAGGTGCTGGATGAGTGGGACATTCCTGAAACACAGAAGAAGCAGCGGATCACTGAAAGTTTCAAGGGGCCTGCTTCCAAGGCCATTCGAAATTTAAAGCTCAGCAAACAGAACTGTGTAGCCCAAAACTACCTAGATATCCTGCAAGATGTGTTTGGACGTACTGAAAAGGTTTCCGACCTAATTTACCAATTAGAACACACCTATCAGGAAACTGGAGAGAAGTTATCAGAATATATGAGACAGCTGGACAAGGTCATTCACCAGATATTACTGAAGTAGGGAATAGACCCTTGTAAGGTGGATGAGATTCGAGCCAAACAAGTCCTGAGGGGTGCACAGCCTTTGGACCCCATCACCCTCCAGTTAAGAACCCGCCAAGATGGAGGCATATTGAAGTACCCAGATCTAATTTGGATTGTAAGGGAGGAAGAAGCTATCCTAGAAAGGAAGAAGAACATTCAAGAACCAAAGCACACTGTTGGAGTTCGAACAGTTAATGTGATAGAGGATGATCCCCAGATTGAGCTTCTTAAGATTCAGGTGAGTCAGTTGATGGAAATGATGGCTTTGCTGACCACGAGACCCCCAAATCCGCCCAGTGAAGGAACAGAAAAATTGAAGAAAGTACCAGACTCCACCTTCAGAAGCTGATCTGGACGTTGTTTCAACTGTGGAGGGGTTGGACACTTCGGGAATGTGTGCCCAAGTCCAAGAGCAGCAGTGCAACGTCAAAAGCCAGCGGAAAACTTCAAATGGCCCCAGTGAAGGAGTCAGCTGGGCGCCCTGTAACTGTTGTCAACTCCAACAAAACCCAAGTTCACAAAAGAATGAAGCTGAGGAAGGGTCCATGAAAACGAGGAGTCAAGATGCGCTCTTGTAGGGAGGAGAAGCCAAACCCTCAGAGTGAATTTCCCGGCAACTTAGTGGGACCCTCTCTGATCATTCCAATCCAGGTAGAAGGAATCTACACCAAGGCACTGTTGGATACTGGAGCCCAAGTGACCTTACTATACAAAGATTTCTACTTGAAGAATCTCAAGCATCTGCCCCTGCAAAAGTTGGAGGAATTGGAGATATGGGGTTTAGGTACCCAGAACTTTCCTTATGAAGGGTATATCCCTATCAAACTCACCTTTGACCCAAGTGTGGCTGGAAAGGCGGAGACTTTCGACACCCTGGCAGTTGTGTGTCCTCGGCTCCCTGGGGCCCACAAAAGTTCTCTCATCATCGGAACAAACACTGATCTGAAGTCAGAAGACTCCTGATACCCCTTGTACAGAAGGAAAGTGCTCCGGCCATGAAGGTACATCCCATGCTAACCCAAGTGTACAAGGACATGGTATATAAGCAGAAGGCCCCAGCAGAAGGAGTGGGAAAAGTTTGGCATTTAGACCGAGGTGAACAACTACTACTACCAGGTGAAGTGGTGTGCATGAGGGCCTCTGTTAAGTTGAGCTGGAGACGACCTGGTCCTTTCATTGTCTTAGAAAGGGACATCCAGGAAGAGAATATGGGTCTGGAGATACTTCCAAAAGTGTTATTGACTAAGGCACTTAAGAGAAGCAGAGGGAGAGTCTCAGTCAGTGTTTGGAACATGACAGCCTTGCCTGTGAAGGTGCCAGCAAGAATACTGCTTGGGCAGGCGAACCAAGCAACTCCCAGTTTCGCCAAGAGATGTAACAAGGAGCTCTAAAGAAGAGATTCCCATAGAGAATTTCTACCGAAAAAACACCTCTCCTACGCCTGCTTGGATGGAAAGGGCTAAAGCCCAGCTCATGAGGTGGAAGGAGGTTTTCTCAAAAAGTGAGTTTGACGTGGGGTACGCCAAAAGTGCGGAGCACAAGATCCGGCTAGAAGAAGACAAACCGTTCCGGGAAAGGGTAAGGAGAATCCCATTGGGGGACCTTAAAGACCTCCGAGAACAGCTGGCTGAGCTAAAAAGGACTGGGATTGTCAAAGAGTCCAGGAGCCCATACTCCTCTCCGATAGTGGTGGTGAGGAAGAAAAATGGGTCACTCCGGCTGTGTATCGACTACAGGACTCTGAACCGACGGACCATCCCAGATCAATAAACTACCCCCCACATAGAAGATGCCCTACAGAGCTTGTCAGGGGCGAAGTGGTTCAGTGTATTAGATCTGAAGAGTGGCTATTATCAGATCCCCATGAGTCCTGAAGATAAGGAGAAGACTGCTTTCATCACTCCCGTGGGGTTCTATGAATTCAACCAGATGCCACAAGGTCTGTTTGGGGCCCCAGCAACTTTCCAGCATCTCATGGAGAAGACAGTAGGCGACATGAATTTGATTGAGGTCTTAGTATACTTAGACTATATCATTGTGTTTGGCCGAACTATCGAAGAACATGAAGAGCGACTGGAAAAAGTTCTAAAGAGGTTACATGAAGAGGGCTTGAAACTTTCAATGGAGAAGTGTCAATTCTACCAATCTTCAGTGAACTATCTGGGGCACATTGTGTCTGAAGAAGGGATAGCAACTGATCCTGAGAAATTGGAAGCTGTTATCTCTTGGCCAAGGCCCACGAATGTAACTGAGCTCAGGTCCTTCCTAGGATTCTGCTCCTACTACAGGAGGTTTGTGGAGGAGTTCGCAAAAATAGCTCACCCACTCACAGAACTACTAAAGAATCAAGAAGAGGCTGATGTGGATTCGGAGAAACCTGGGAGACAAAAAGAAGGGCCCCGGAAGAAAAAGGAATCTATTCTGGATCAGTGGACTCAGGAATGTGAGGAGACATTCAGTCTATTGAAGAAGAGTCTTACAACTGCTCCAGTGTTAGCTTATGCGGATCCTACCAAGCCCTATGAACTGCACGTTGATGCCAGCCGAGATGGGCTGGGCGGAGTGCTCTATCAGGATCACAATGGACAATTAAGGCCTGTTGCTTATGTGAGCCGAAGCTTGTCTCCTGCTGAGAACTACTCAACCCATAAACTTGAGTTCCTGGCCTTGAAGTGGGTTGTGGTAGACAAGCTGAGGGATTATCTTTATGGTGCCGAATTTGTAGTGAAAACAGATAACAACCCCCTCACATACTTATTCACCACCGCAAAATTGGACACCACAGGCCATAGGTGGTTGGCTGCTCTCTCAACATTCTCCTTCAGCCTGAAATACAGACCGGGAGCGGGCAACAGAGATGCAGATGCGCTGTCAAGAAGACCCCACAGTCCCCTGAACTCCCAAGAGGATTGGACTCAACTTGCCCCAGATGGGGTAAGAGCCCTTTGTGAAGGAGCCGTTAAGCAGGAGAAAAGTGGAGCCAGAGCTGAAGAGATTGGAGTGACTACGGTAGGAGTACCCAGGTATTACTGCAATGCCTCCCAGATTGCTGCAGAGGGTTTACCTAAATTATCAAGAAAAGATCTTAGGAAAGATCAACAAGAGGATCCACTCTGCAGCCTGGTATTGGAAGCTCTGGAGGGAAAACACCCTGACCTACTTTTGAAAAGCGCCCGAAAAGAAGCTCTGTTTTACACAAAGAGTGGGATCGGTTTCAGTTGTTGCAAGGGTTGGTCTACCGAAGGGGCCCCTCTGAAGATCCAGAGGAGAAGTGGCAACTGTTGCTGCCAGAGAAGCACAGAGAGACAGTGTTAATCGCTCTACATGATTGTTATGGACATTTGGGGTCAGAAAGAACTCTTCAATTAATAAGAGATAGATTCTACTGGCCTTACATGAGGAAAGAAGTGGAGAATTACTGTCACTCCTGCCATAGGTGTATTCAGAGAAAGACTCTGCCACAATGGGCAGCCCCAATGGGACATTTATCAAGCCAAGGCCCCATGGATTTAGTTTGCATAGACTTCCTGTGTTTAGAATCTGACTTGAGTGGGCAAGGAAATATTCTGGTAGTCACAGATCATTTTACCAGATATGCTCAAGCTTTCTCTATGAAAGATCAGAAGGCAGTCACAGTGGCAAAGACATTAGTGTAGAAATTCTTCGTCCATTACAGCTTACCACCAGGGAAGGGACTTTGAGAGTACACTCATCAGGAGGTTGCTGGATCTACTGGGGATAAAAAAAAAACAGAACTACACCCTATCATCCGCAAGGAGACCCTCAGCCGGAGAGGTTTAATAGAACTCTTCTTAATATGTTGGGGACATTAACCTCCGAGCAAAAGCCCAACTGGAGTAAGCATATTGCCGCTTTAGTACATGCATACAACAGCACCAAGAGTGACGTCACAGGTTATTCACCTTATCGACTGATGTTTGGGCATGAGGCTAGGTTACCAGTGGACCTGGCTTTTGGAACTTCTCTGGATCACACATCAGAAGCTTCCCATCGGGGATATGCAAATAGGCTGAGAAAGAGTCTGAAGGTTGCATATGAGAAGGCCCGGACTATTCAGAAAACCGGGAAAACAGGATTAAGAGAAACTTTGACCTTTAAAGTAAGGGTCCAAGATCTTCAACCAGGTGACCAAGTCTTACTAAGGAATTTGAGTATTCCTGGCAAACACAAGTTGGCAAATCGATGGAGATCACAGCCATACGTTGTGTGTAAACAGCTCCCAGGGCTTCCAGTATTTGAAATCAGGCCAGAAGGAAGTGATGGACCAACTAAAACTTGGCATCGGAATCACTTTTTGCCCCTTACTGATGCAGTCAGGATAATCCCCGAAGAGGAATTATCATCCACATCAGAAGTTGCACAACGGCCTATAACTAGATCCCAGTCTGGGACTTCAGCAACTGAAGACAATGAGGAGAAAGAGATGGACATTAGCTGGTTGTGGTCATCTAATGTACCCGAAACTGAAGAGAGTGTTTCATCACCCACTGCTGAGGAGAGTAGTGAGGCCCTCAGGCCAGAACCTCCAGAGTTTGTGCCATTGTCTGGAAGAGCTGAAGAGTATTTATCTCCCACTGAAGTAGAAGAAAGTGGTGTTCAGCCAGAAATAGGGGACACACCAAAAAAACAAAGGGAAAAGAGGAACATTCGCCCACCCAAGAGACTAACATACGATACATTGGGTGAGTGTTCTGAAACAACCAAGATTACCAGCAAAAGGAACATTGATGAGCCTAGTTCCTCCTCAGTCAGTCTGGACAATGAGAACCCTACTTCACCCCTTGGCACACCTGTACCCGATACTAAAGTGACAGTTGTGGGAACACAGAGTAGCATCCCAACACCTGAGAATTGGTGGGAGGCTCCCCTGTTGGTCCTGTGTTCTCGTTTAGAGGCTAAGATGTGTAGCAGAAACAAGGTCCTACATATCTTTGGGGACCAAAGATTTAGAGCAGGGGGAGTATGTAGAGCTGACAACTGTTGTTTCTAGCTCTATGTGTATTATTCAGTACAATAGTTGTGTTAGTGCCATCTTGTGGACAATTGATAAAGCACAATAAGTTTATGTCTCAGGATTAAGTGACACGGAAGTGATTCATTGTTTACTTTGGGACTGTAGCTCTGACCCACCCACAATGCTCCTGGACACAGTCAGAACTGAACTGCATTGTGGGGGGATATAAAAGGGTAAGCAGCGGCCATTTTAGGCCTCTAGTTCCTGGGACGCGTGGCCTGCCAGCGGGACTCTGTGGGTGTGTGTGTGTGTCCCACAGGGTTGCGACCTACTTGGCGAAGGCGCGGAGCAGCTGCAGCATCCTGCCATCGCATCGCAGCGAGCTGGACAAGAGACTGATTGTTCCGGAGGACCCGTGGGGAGTTAACCGAGGACTCCTGGTCGTTTGTGGACGGAACAGTGTGACGGCGTGGTGGTGCCTCTTTACGGAACTGAGAACTGCTGAATCAGAGACATCCACCTGCCTGGATTCCGTGTGGTGAGAGGGTTGATACCCAGAAGTTTAATTGAGTATCACACACACACCTTTAGAACTGTACAGAGAGTTGCTGGGACTGATAGTCCCACAGAACACGTTAAGTCTGAGATTATTACATACAAATAGACTTCAGCGTTCAAGAGCGGATGTTAGATGTTTTGTTTCTTCATATAAAGACACCTAGTCACTCATTTGGATTACAATTATAAAAGCTAGCGAAGACTGAAGACGTCTGGACTGCCTTTTTCATTGCAGGGCCCTGCACTTTAGTATAGTGACTTTAAGGTTTAGATTAAGGGGAGCTCCCAGGTGTAGATTCATATCAATATATATATATTCCTGTGATTGTCATTGATTGTCATATCATTCCTTATACTATCGCACTACGTTGGTGTGATAGTATATTTATTGAAATAACTCTTTATATAAAAATACTACTTATTCAAAGAAAGAAGTTATTTTTGGTCATTATTGAAGTTTGTGTGCAGTGTTGTCATTTCTCCTACAGGTGGAGCTACCAGTATCCAGGGAGAGGTCATCCTAATTGTAAGTGTATATTGTGGGTTAAAGTTAATGCTCATATTATTTCAACACTGCACTACAGTTGTGTCAAGGGGAGTGAACAATTTAAGAAAGGTGTAGAGCAAAGAGGACAGGCCCGCTTAAACCAGCAGCTCCACCGTGAGTATTGCTACACATATTTACACAAAAATAAACCGCAACTAAACAAAAACAAGCATTCTTACATCAGCAAGTAAAGAAAACCGTTTCCTGACAAGATAACATAGAAAGAAATTTTAAATATTAATATTTTAATGACAACAAAAAAGAGACTACAAACCCCGAACCTCAACCTAAACACAATCCAGGCTAAGAAACCTTTTGAGATTTTATTGCCATCAGGATGTGATTCCAAACCCCCCCATTAACCCCTCCCCCCACATCATTCACCCCGACTTCCACATCATTCACCTTGCATTCTGCACCAGCCACCCTCATTCCCTTCCCACCTCCACCATCATCCAATCCATCCCCTCACTCCACCCCTCGGTGTCTGCCGACCTCCAGCCGCATTTCTGCCATGCCGAGGAAGAGGGGTTGGCACCACCATACACTCTGGTCCAGCACCCTCCACTGCCTTCACTACACTAGGAGAAACAATAGGTGCAGACACAGACTTGACATCCACACTTTCTAACACTGACTGGGGAACCACAGACTGGGGGGACACTGACACCACAGACTGGGGGGACACTGACACCAGAGAGGGCCTCACAGACACAGATTCTGACGGGACAGAGACACTAGGATCCCCTGGTACAACCTCTGCCAACCCAGACTCTTCTCTATCCAGACACAAGAATTCCCCCACTAGCTCTGGCTTATTGTGCAAAGCCTCAGGACACCGGCACAATCTTTTTTAGAGGACACAAAGTTTCACCAAATCTCCTCAACCAGACCCATAAATCCTCGGGGTGTATAGACTCATTCCTTGTCAGGATAGTCACATTTTTTATCAAGGGCTGTCTTGAAACAACGTTAGGGACAAGCCCCTTCCAGTCCGGCTGGCCCCCATATACATGCTCAAACCGCTCCCAAAACAGATCCAGCAACTCTGGACGCACAAATGATAAATCATATTCATAGGAACCAGCTGGACTGATAAGAGCATAAATATCCTCTGCCTTAAATCCCATGGCTAGGATCTTATCCGCAACCACCCTCCTGATAGGTGGAATATCTCCTCCTTCCCACACGAGCTGTACCACATTCCTGCATTTAATGGAAGAAGGCGCGTTAGGTGAAATTTGCATAACTGTCTCCCTTCCACCACCAGCAGCAGCATGACTTTGTCCCAACATAGCCTTAGCATAATTCCTAACTGGGACAGATGACACATTAACTGGCTGCATAGGAACCTCTGAAATCTGGTTTGGTAAATTACCCACCACTTGATCCTCCCTCCTCCCCTCCAGCACAACAGTCCCGCTCACCATAGTCCCAGAAGTACCACAGATACCAGCAGTCATAAGGTAAAGTCTTCTGTTTAGAAAAAACACCAGCTGTTTCAGCGTTCATACGGCCCTCCTGCTCTGGAGTTCCAATGTTCATGCAACATTCATGTGCTGCAGTTTCAATATTCATGCGCCATTCCTGCTCTGCACTGTTAGTGTCCATGTGGGACTCCTCACAACCAGCAGAAACTTCTCTGTCTGGATATATTCTATCTCTTCCTGCACTCCCATGATCCTCATCTGATGAGTCGGTGCCACTCAAGGGAGATTCCATTTTTGTTATGGTCTGCAGCAATTCGTCATTTTCCTCAACCTCCTCCTGAGATGACTCAGGCTGCTGGGGAGGGAGGGGAGCAGATACTGACTCAGGTACAACAGATCCTGAGACAGGGGTAGTAGTGGGGCCACCATGTGAAGCCACTTCCTTACCCCCCCCCCCATTCATACTGTCACCGTTGCTCTGGCATCCACCCTCTGGCTGGTACTGGCACAGGTACTTTCCTTCATCTGTTGGAATCTCTCCTCATTCTCACACTTTTCTCTGAACACACCGCTGCTCTCCTTCAGAGAGGCGACCAACTTCTCCTGCTTTTTCAATGCCTCCTCCAGAGACTTCAGCTTGGAGGCTTCCCTCTTACTGTTTCCAGACTTATTGTGGGGAATTTTTTTTACCTGAGATCTTCTTACATGACAGCAAGCTTCTGTTCCTCTTTAGAAATGCGGCGAAGTCTGTTCACCACTCTATCCTGGAGGACTGGTAAGGATTGATTCCTCTTGCATAGGGACAGGCCGAGGATCCATTGCAGCTTGAGCACATGGAGTAGGCCTCAGTGCCTCTGGAGAGCCTCCACCTTCATCTTTTCCAACATGGTCCATGCTTGCCTGGGAAAAGCCTGCATGAGAGGCCCCAGGCTTGCTGCTTCTTTCAGCTGAGATCACAACAGAGTGAGCCAAACAGCACCATGCAGAACAGCACCACCTGGTGGAGAAGCTCCTCTGGTGCAGAGACTGATGTGACTGGCTCAGCGATCTCTGTAAAGCACTGCGGTATATGTCAGAGCTATATAAATGTATAATAATAATAATAGTGTGTGACTGTGGGGGAAGGGGACATTAGGGTGTAAGCTCCTCTGTACAGAGACTGATGTGACTGGCTCAGTGATCTCTGTACAGCACTGCGGTATATGTCAGAACTATATAAATGTATAATGATAATGATACTTTGATTATTATTGATCTGAAGCCGTCTTCCATCTTACTATACATGTGTTGCCAATGACAGGGTGAGTATTTCCGGTGCCCTCGGGTTGTATGTTCGCATTGTGTCAGATCAATGGCGTTGCATTAGATTGTTGGGTGATGTAGACAATTTAATCCAGCAGATTGGATGGATGGTATAGAATGCAGGAGGCGTTCAGGATTTTCCAACTTCATTAGGATCCAGAGATAACGCTGGGAATGTTTATTGAGCCGCGCGCCGCATTGATGGGGCTCATTGACCGGCGTCTATAGGATTGTGGTAATGCCGGAGTACTGTACAACCTTTTGTAGGAATAACGATAATGAGAAGATGACGGGGAGAGACAAAGCGAGGAAGAATTCTCCGTTCAGAAATTAGAATTAGCGCTGATTAATCCTCTGCTTACGTTTCCACCTGGGGAAATTAATGATGGAGAATTAGGAAGTCTCCCGTCGCTTTTACCACCCAGCCTTGCCGTGAAGCCCCCCGCGGTGGCTCATTGGTTCGATTTTAAGGAGGTGAAGTCATTTCGCTGGAAGTGTGATTGCTTCAGTTATTGCTAGAAAACATCCGGGTCACAAAGGGGTTAATGGGCATAAAATGTTTTGGAGATGATTGAAACTTTTTGGAAACAAAAAAGAAACAAAGTAACTATTTGTGTTCACTAGAAAATCATTTACAGACCCGGCTTTTTCTGGCACTTTCTGTTTACAAATAAAAATCCGGTATTTTTTTTTTGCCAGAAAATGACTTGGAAAACCCAAATATTATATATATTTTTTTTAGCAGAGACCCTAGTGAATTAAATGGCGATCGCTGCAATTTTTTATGTCAAACAGGGTTTGCGCAACGGTTTTTCCATACACAATTTTTTGGGGAAATAAAAATACACTTTAATGAATTTTAAAGCAGAAAAGCACAATATATAAGCCAATTACCTAACAGGTCATGCTTTAAAATTGTGCACGCTCGGGAATGGTGACAAACTACGATACTTAAAAATCTCCATAGGTGGCGCTTTAAAGGTTTTTACAAGTTACCAGTTTAGAATTACAGAGGAGGTCTAGTGCCAGAATGAGTGCGTTCACGCTAACGTTGGCATCAATACCTCACATGTGTGGTGCGAACATCTTTTACATATGCGTTCGCTTCTGCGCACGGTCAGGATTTTTTTTTTTATTATTTATTTTATTTTTTATTTTTACACTGTCCCATTTATTTTTTTATCACTTTTATTCCTGTTACAAAGAATGTACATTTCCCCTGTAATAGAAATAATGGATTACGGGTCCTCTTTATGGGGAGATCTAGAAGATCCCAAATCTCCCCTCTACCTTTTTAAAAGCAACAGATAAAAAAAAAAAATGTATCTTTTGCTTTAAAAAAAAAAAAAAAATTGTTTGCTTCTGTCCTAGACCAGAAGTAACTTCATGATGTCTTTCCGGTCCTCCAAGATCATAGAGGTGATCAGAGACAATATGGTTCCTGGCAAACTCTATGGCCAGCCGTGGGGCCCATCAGAATTGTTTCTGGGGTGCACCTGTAAAAACAGTAAGCCTGAGAAACACCAGCAGGAGTGGGAGAGGGGGATGACCCCTCCCACTGCTTCTGAAGGTGATCCAGCGACTAATTAGCTGCTCAGGCCGCTTTAATGAGAAAGAGAATCGCCAGCTTAAAAAAAAATACTGGGGTTATGGCTGATCGCTTCATAACCCTGGTAAACCACTTCAAAGCCGTAATGTGTGTGTGATTTTATATATATATATATATATATATATATATATATATATATATATATATATATATATATATATATATATATATATAGTTTAAACACACAGTAGTACCCAAATCTGCTTTCCTATTAGCTCCCTATAATCTCCTGCAAAAATGAACTCTGATAGAGGAATGGGGCTTGCTCTTCTGCTCTGCCCTTATACTGCTGCTCCTTCATTGTCCAATTGCAGGCTAGGGCTGTAAGGTTTAGCTCCTTGGTGCTCAACCTGTGACCTGTGGCTCTTTGTTGCTATGTGGCCCTTTACAGACACTATAGTCAGTAGCATTCACTTGAAAAGAATCTGTGATGTCACTTCTGGCAGTCTCATGTTGCATATTCCCAGTCTCTGACTGCAGTGGCAGCTGGTGAAGTTTTAGGATGGGGGCGCCAGACCCCACCATTCCTTTTTGACCCCTCTCACTTGGTGAAAATGGGCGTGGTTTCAGCGAAATAGTGGGCGTGGCTCTAAGGTGGTGTGGTTAGCGTCTGAGATGAACGAGGGATGGAGAGAGAGGGATGTAGGGACAGTAGGCCCAGATCCTACACAACAATAGAAATATGTGTATTCTAGAAAGTTTAACAATCAGCAGATAAAGATATTCCAAACACCTGGTGTTAGCACTTCAATCATCCCGGCACCATGGTTGTTATGGTGTCAGGATGATTGAAGCGCATTATTTCTATTATTACATTGTAATATATAATGAAATCATTCAACTCACCATAATGCAGAATCAGTGAGAGCCCTGAGCTTGTCACTAGCCTCGTCACCTGCCACCAGATGCCATCAGGTGTCCCCAGCGGAGTCCGTCCTTACATGCAGCCTGTGTCACACAAAATGCAGCCTCCTGTGTCCCCAAAATGCAGCCTCCCGTGTCCCCCAAATGCAGCCTCCCGTGTCCCCCAAATGCAGCCTCCCGTGTCCCCCAAATGCAGCCTCCCGTGTCCCCAAATGCAGTCTCCTGTGTCCCCCAAATGCAGCCTGCTGTGTCCCCCAAGTGCAGCCTCCTGTGTCTCCCAAATCCCCAAATGCAGCCTCCTGTGTCCCCCAAATGCAGCCTCCTGTGTCCCCCAAATGCAGCCTCATGTGTCCCCCAGATGCAGCCTCCTGTGTCCCCCAAATGCAGCATCCTGTGTCCCCCAAATGCAGCCTGCTGTGTCCCACAAATGCAGCCTCCTGTGTCCCTCAAATCCCCAAATGCAGCCTCCTGTGTCCCCCAAATCCCCAAATGCAGCCTTCTGTGTCCCCCAGATGCAGCCTCCTGTGTCTCCCAAATCCCCAAATGCAGCCTCCCGTGTCCCCCAAATGCAGCCTCCCGTGTCCCCCAAATGCAGCCTGCTGTGTCCCCCAAGTGCAGCCTCCTGTGTCTCCCAAATCCCCAAATGCAGCCTCGTGTGTCCCCCAAATGCAGCCTCCTGTGTCCCCCAAATGCAGCCTCCTGTGTCCCCCAGATGCAGCCTCCTGTGTCCCCCAAATGCAGCATCCTGTGTCCCCCAAATGCAGCCTGCTGTGTCCCACAAATGCAGCCTCCTGTGTCCCTCAAATCCCCAAATGCAGCCTCCTGTGTCCCCCAAATCCCCAAATGCAGCCTTCTGTGTCCCCCAGATGCAGCCTCCTGTGTACCACAAATGCAGCCTCCTGTGTCCCCCAAATGCAGCCTGCTGTGTCCCCCAAAGGCAGCCTGCTGTGTCCCCCGAATGCAGCCTCCTGTGCCCCAAATGCAGCCTGCTGTGTCCCCCAGATGCAGCCTCCTGTGTCCCCCAGATGCAGCCTCCTGTGCCCCCAAATGCAGCCTGCTGTGTCCCCCAAAGGCAGCCTGCTGTGTCCCCCGAATGCAGCCTCCTGTGCCCCAAATGCAGCCTGCTGTGTCCCCCAGATGCAGCCTCCTGTGTCCCCCAGATGCAGCCTCCTGTGCCCCCAAATGCAGCCTGCTGTGTCCCCCAGATGCAGCCTCCTGTGTCCCCCAAATGCAGCCTGCTGTGTCCCCCAAATGCAGCCTGCTGTGTCCCCCAAATGCAGCCTTGCCTGTACTACTTACCTTGCTTACCTTGCTTGTCCTCTCCTGTCCTGCGGTGTCCTCTTCCACAACGGTGATGAAGGGTCCGTCCATTCCTCTCATACTTCCTGTTTCCTTTCTCCCGGGTGCAATGGGAGAAAGAAAAGAGGAAGTGACATCAAACTGAGATGTCCATCAAACCGCCCGGCTGTAGCAATATATACTACAAGCGCCGGGCGGAAGCTACTCGGCGCTTCGGAAAGCACCGCAAGGCGGGCTAAACACCCGCAAATGAAGCTCCGCGTCTGCAATCTTGTGATTGCACAGACGTGGCGCTTCCCATAAGTGCACTGTGTCCGGCGTCGCATTGTGTCCGGCACCCGTACACAGTGCACTTAAGGCCCTTTTTTATTTTATTTATTTATTTTTTTTAAAAGGGCCAGTATTAAAAAAAAAAAATGTTTTTATTTTTTTTTGTGACTGCCTAGAGGGGGGGCGGCGCCCATGCGCCCCCAATGGACGGGCCGTCACTGTCAGACTGTCTCCTGCAGTGTCTTCACTCTCTGTCCGCAGTCTCTGACAGTCTTCTATTATGCGTGGCCCTTTGGAGCTGTCATGGGCCCCAGTTGATGCCTATGCTGCTTAAAGCGGAATTCCACTGACATGGTTTTTTTTTTTTTTTTTTTAAACATTTGATAAGTTCAAAACATTAACATTTAACACTCACATCTTTTTAAAATTTCGTCCCCCAATATCCGGTTTAATATAAAAAAAAATAACGTATATCATTGCTTCCTGGCCGTTCCCATATTGCTTGTAGGCATGTGAAGCCCACAAGCATAATGTTCTGGGATTCGGTGCAGCTGAGTGACCAGCATGCACCGCCCGTTCTTGCGCATGTGCAGTATGACCGCATCAAATCGCCGTAAACTTACGACGTTGCCATCACAATGGGCGTCGGAAGTGCCCACCCCATTGTGATGGCAAGGAAGCCCTCGGCTCTGCCCACTGACTCCTGGGAAATGATGACACACATCTCCCAGGAGCGAGCCGAGGAGCCGAGGGAAGTGTCGTCAGGCGCCAGGGAGAGGAAGAGGCAGATTACAAGGCACCCCTTAGCAACAGCCAGGAAAGAGTAAGTAAAAAAAAAAAAATTTCCAAATGTTTTTGCTTTTTTTTTTTGCTGATGATTACTGCAAAGAAAATGTTATGGGTGGAACTCCGCTTTAAGTTGGCCCTTTACTGGTATAGTTGCAATGTAGCCATTTAGTTTTGTTTTCTCATTTTTAGCAAACAGAAGGTTTTCCCCATAAATGAAGACCGTCTTGTCTTTCTTCTCTTAGATTAGAATGCCGCCATTGATCTGTCAATTGGAAATCCGGATCCTGGTTACATTGTCCGTGTTACATTTACAGGACCCGATCTGCTTTAAACCTTTTCCACATTCACATTATGTTCCATTGATCTTATTAAAGCCGAAATCAATGCAGAAAATCCTCATCTGCATACTATGACATTTGGCCCCCAGAATCTGCCATCAGGAAACATCATCAATGCTGCAGAGGATAAGCGCAGCTATACCCCCCCCCCCCATTCCCCGGGCTAATATACATACAGCTAAATTTTATATATATATATACACACTACAAATGCATGTGGGTGTGTATATATATATATATATATATATATATATATATATATATATATATATATATATATATATATACATATACATATACATATATATAAAGTATTGGGACACCTTTACACACACATGAACGTTAACCTCTTGCCAACCAGCATAGCCGGAGCCGATGCACATGGCCGGCGAACCCGCGATCGCTCCTGAGAGAGGCAGGACGGGGATCTGTCAATGTAAACAGACAGATCCCCGTTCTGTCAGGGGAGAAGAGAGAGATCTGCTGTTCCTAGTGACCAGGAACAGCGATCTATCTCTACTCCCTGTCAGTCCCCTCCCCCCCCCACTGTTAGAAACACCTCCCTAGGACACACTTAACCCCTTGATCGCCCCCTAGTGTTAACCCCTTCTCTGCCAGCGACACAGTGGCTATTTAGAGCACCGATCGGTGTATAAACGTCACTGGTCCCAAAATAGTGTCAAAAGTGTCCGATCTGTCCGCCGCAATGTCGCAGTCCCGCTAGAAATCGTTGCTCACCAACATTACTAGTAAAAAAAAAAAAATAATAATAATGCCATAAATCTATCCCCTATTTTGTAAACGCTATAACTTGTGCGCACACCAATCAATATACGTTTATTGCGATTCTTTTTTTTTTTTTTTTACCAAAAATATGTAGAAGAATATATATTGGCCTAAAGTGATGCAGCCATGTTGTTTGTGGTGTTTTTTTTTTTTTGGGGGGGGGATATTTATTATAGCAAAAAGTAAAAAATATTGGGGGCTATTTACGAAAGGCAAATCCACTTTGCACTACAAGTGCAAACCACAAGTGTGCAAAGTGCACTTGAAATTGCACTGACGGTGCACTTGGAAGTGCAGTCACTGTAGATCTGAGAGGAACAAGCACGGAAAATAAAAAAAGCATTTTATCTTGCTTCCCCCCATTTCAGATCTGCCACTCAGATTTACGACTGCACTTCCAAGTGCACTTTCAGTGCAATTTCAAGTGCACTTTGCACTTGATGTTTGCACTTGTACTGCAAAGCGGATTTGCCTTTCGTAAATAACCCCCCATAGTGTTTTTTTTTTTCAAAATTGTTGCTCTTTTTTTGTTTATAGCGCAAAAAATAAAAAAACGCAGAGGTGATCAAATACCACCTAAAGAAAGCTCTCTTTGTGGGGGAAAAAAGTAAATAAATTTGATTTGTGTACATTGTCGCACAACCGCATTGTTAGTTAAAGGGACGCAGTGCCATATCGCAAAAAAAAAGCCTGGTCATTAAGGGGGCAAATCCTTCCGGGGCTGAAGTGGTTAATGGTATCCCAATCCTAGACCCCTTTCACACTGGGACATTTTTCAGGGGCTAAAGGGCTAAAAATAGCGTCTGTAAAGTGCCTGAAAAACACCTCCCCTGCCACCCCAATGTGAGAGCCTGAGTGCTTTCACACTGGGGCGCTGCACATCTTTGGAGCGGTGGGGGAGGGTGTATACACCCCTCCTCCACTGCCCCTGCCCATTGAAATGAATGGGCACCGCTGCCGAAGAGCCTGCAAAGCACTTCGGCAGCAGCAATACACGGGCGCTATTAACCCTTTCTTCGGCCGATAGCGGGGGTTAAAAGTGGCCCGCTAGCGGCGAAAAGTACCACTAAAATGACGGTAAAGCACCGCTAAAACTAGCAGCGCTATACAGCTAACGCGGCCACGCTAGTAATGTGAAAGGGCTCATGGTCTGTAGGGTTCAATTTTGACTTGGCCCGCCCTTTGCAGCTATAAAAAACTCTTCTGGGAAGGCCGTCCACAAGGTTTAGGAGTGTGTCTATGGGAAGGTTTGACCATTCTTCTAGAAGTGCATTTGTGAGGCCAGGCACTGATGTTGGACGAGAAGGCCTGGCTCCACTCTAATTCATCCCAAAGGTGTTCTGTCGGGTTGAGGTCAGGACCATGTGCAGGCCAGTCAAGTTCCTCCACCCCAAACTCGCTCCTCCATGTCTTTATGGACCTTGTCACGCAATATTTGCACAGTGGTTTTTCAAATGCAATTTCTTTGGGGGGAAAAAAAAAATGTAATGCACAAAAACACAATATAATACCCACTTTTTTGGTAAAATATAAAAGATGATGTTATGCCAAGTAAATAGATATCTAACATGTCACGCTTTAAAATTGCATACGCTCGTGGAACGGCACCAAACTAGGGTACCTAAAAAAAATCTCCATAGGCAACACTTTAAAAGCCTTTGCAGATTACCAGTTTAGAGTTACAGAGGAGGTCCAGTGCTAGAATTATTGCTCTTACTATACCATTCGTGGCGATACCTCACATGGGTGGTGCATACACCGTTAACATTTGCGCGTGTGACCTACGCATGTGTTCGCCTTTGTGCGCGAGCAGGGGGGGGGGCTAATCTAAATCTAAAAACATGTTTTTTTTTATTATTGTTTTTTTATTTTATTTTTTTTACACTTTCTTTGAAACATTTTTTATCACGTTCATTGCTGTCACGAGTAATGTAAACATCTCTTGTGACAGCAATAGGCGGTGACAGGTACTCTTTATGGAGAGATCTGGGGTCTATCAGACCCCAGATGGCTCCTCTGCCCTTACAAGCCTCTGACACCAAGATCGGTTTGTTCAGATGCTTTACCAGTTTAAAAATGGCGCTGTTTACATCCGAGAAACGGAAGTGAGGAAAATGCTAGTCGCTTCCTGTTTTTCTATACCATAGAGATTATTGGGGACCTTCCGGTCCTTGACAATCTCTATGGTCGGCCAGCAGAACCGGTTCCCAGGTGGGACAGAAGAGCCTAGGAAGGCAGTGGAATAATTATTCTCTTGGATGGCTTTTACAAAAAAAGAATCGTCCGCTAAAAACAAAGATACCTAGATGATGCCTCTAGCTGCCGGAATCATCCCGGTATAACCACTGCAATGCAAGGACATCCATTGACATCCTTGGGCAGCAAGTGGTTAAGCTGTGGCTGTCTGACCTCCCATCGAGTACACCTGTATACATGCCTGTATACAGTAGTTCCCGGGTCCAGTGACAACAATAATCGTTTTGGCTTTCTGTAAGGGGGGCATTCTATCTTCTGGCCACCAATGTAAGGGGGAATTTTCCCATTGACCCCCCGATGTATTGGTTTTAGCAAAGGGTTCCCCCGAGACCTGAGAATAATTTGAAGGGTTCCTCTGGGGGTAAACACTTTGAAGAAGGCCATCATAAGCAATAAAAGAAATGTGTTTAGTAAGTCTAGGGATCTATTCAAGTAGCAGGTCTGGACAAACATTTTAAAGGCCCTCAAACGAAATGAGTTGACTTAACAATGGCATTACCAAACTCACCGCCAAATTTTTTTACAGAATTTCATACAAATGGTGGAAGGAAAATGTAACTGTGTCTGGCCAGCTGAACACAATGGGCTATAGCATGCGGTGGCCACTGTTGACTAAATCTGATCATTGATAAACCCTGGCTTGCTCCATTCACCATTTTGCTTCACTCAAAGCTCTCTAGATAGCCTTCCAGAAATACAGTACACATGTGCCATTGTTCAGTGACCCTCATTACAGCCATAATACAAACGAGGAAGTCCAGACATCAATACGATATCTACACTCAATAGTGAGGTCAGTACCTGAAAGCCAAGGGTCAGATGGAGGATAATTGGGGTCAAGAAGAAGGTCAGATACAGTGTCTGGGTGGGGGGGGGGAGAGAGTAGTGGTGACCAGCCAAGCTGTTGGTCAATGAGGGTCTGCAAAATGAGCATCAAAGTAGAGCCAAAGAGCAGGAGTTGGGGGTCAGAGGTCATAGAGAAAGTTCAGAGAAGGTGGAGTCCACTTGGAGTCAGGAAAGCCAACAATGAAACACGTTGACCTGCAGCCAAATTTTGATTGACCCTCCAATTCCAGGCTTCATATAGTGTTTCCGAATGTAAGAGTGAGTGTGCACACTGCGTGGACTGTTAAAAGGGACAGAAGCAGGTAAGAATTATGTTGTAACAAAAAATTTCCTGTCCATAGTGTACATTGACCGATCTCAAAAGACGCAACGCTTTACAGCGATGCAATGTCCCTGAGCTCCCTCAACGACACCAACATCTTTGCTCGGTCTTCTTCTGAGTTCAGGTTCTTCAGCCATCTTGTGTGGTACATGCTCGGTGTTCACTGTCAAAAAGATTGTGAACAGGCTGGTGGGAAGTCTTTATTGCAAATGGGACATTATGGGGGGAGATTTACTTAAATTGGAACACTCAGAATCTGGTGCAGCTGTGCATGGCAGCCAATCGGCTTCTAATTTCAGGTTGTTCGATTAAGATTTGCCAATAAGGCTGAGCACACACTGGTATGACACGACAGTCATATGACTGTGGATCTGACTTAGCCCTGCGACATCCGTCCGACTTCAATGAACAGAAATCCGACTTTGATCCCGACAATGCCAGGCACTTTGTGTCTGGTATGAATCTTTAGGGGAAACTCCATGTCGAATTAAAAAAAAAACTACATGAGTTCCCCCTCCAAGACCATACCATACCCTTAGGTCTGACATGGATTTTAAGAGGAACGCACACGCTGAAAAAAAAAAGCATGGGGCCCCCAAAATCCATACCAGTCCCTAATCCGAGCACACAGCCCGGCAGGTCAGGAATGGGAGTGGGGACGAGCGAGCGCTCCCCCCCCATCCCTGAACTGTACCAGGCTGCATGCCCTCAACATGGGGGGGTGGATGCTTTGTGCTTTGGGGTAGGGGGGCTTGCGCCCCCCACTCCAAAGCACCTTGTCCCGAGGTTGATGAGGACAAGGGCCTCTTCCCCACAACCCTGGCCATCGGTTGTCGGGGTCTGCGTGTGGGGGGTTATCAGAATCTGGAACCCCCTTTAACAAGGGGGCCCCCAGATCCTGGCCCGACACCCTTTGTGAATGAGTATCGGGTACATTGTACCCCTACCCACTCACCTAAAAAAAAAAAAAGTGTCAAAAATAAAAAGCAGTACACGGGTTTTTAAAGTAATTTATTAAGGCAGCTCCAGGGTCTCTTCCGATTTCTTCTCCCCTCTCCAGCTCTTCTGCCTCTGTCAGTTCTTCTCCCCTCTCCGGGTCTTCTCCGCTCTTGGCTGATGTCTTCTAGCCCTCTCCGGTTCTTCTCCCTCTGTCCGCTGTCTTCTCCCTCTGTTCTTCTTCTGATGTTGCCTCGATGCGCTCTCCCAAGGTGTATTGCCAGATCCACCGGGTTCTATGACTGATAAAGACATGGGGTGGGGCCACCCAGTGACGTCATATAGGGACCACACCCCCTTATGAGGTCACCGCCCAGTGCACGATGGTGTGGTGACATCATAAGGGGACGGGGCCTCCGAATGATGTCACTCGGTGAACCCGCCCCATGCCAATATAAGTAGTGGCACACAATGCATCCAGCATTAGAGCGGGAGAGAGCGTTGAGTCAAGATAGGAGGAAGAACAGAGGAAGAACACAGTGCAGAGAGGAGACCTGGAGAGGGCCAGAAGACATCAGCGGAGAAGAACCGGCAGAGGCAGAACACATCAGTGGAGGAGGGAGAAGAAATCAGAAGAGACGCCGGAGCTGCCCTAATAAATTACTTTAAAAACCTGTGTACTGAGTTTTATTTTTGACACTTTTTTTTTTAGGTGAATGGGTAAGGGTACAATGTACCCCATACTCATTCACATAGTGTGGGGGGGGGGGCCGGGATCTGGGGACTCCCTGCCTGCAGATCCCGACAACCAACAGCCAGGGTTCCCCTGTTGGAAGAGGCCCTTGTCCTCATTAACATGGGGACAAGGTGCTTTGAGGGCGGGGGCGCAAGGCCTTCGTTCGTTTTTTTTTTTAGGCTTTTCTCCCCTCGGTTTTTTACCTGGTGATCTGGCGCGTAACACACCTCCTGTATTACAGCCCCCCACATGCTCTGGATGAAGGAGCACAGGGGGTACCTTTTGGACAGCAGAATTGTCAGTCTGGGGGGAGGGGGAGTGTTAGATGGACTAGCAGATTTAGATACACTAGCAAATTGAAGCCAAACTCCAGATCACACTTTATAATCGGTTACAGGAACAGTTTTTGGGATAAAGGTTTTACATGAATAAATAAAAGCTGATCATTGCAAGCTCCCCTGTCAGTGATAAATGGTTTGTCTCAACACTCTAACTCAGTGCTTCTCAACCTTTTTTTCAGTCAAGGCGCCCTCCAAAACCATGGACAGTGTTGAGGCGCCCTCCAACAACATGGAGAGTCTTGAGGTGCCCTCCAAAACCATGTAGAGTCTTGAGGCTCCCTAAAAAACCATGGACAGAGTTGAGGCGCCTTCCAACACCATGGAGAGAGTTTAGGCGCCTTTCAACACCATGGAGAGTCTTGAGGCGCCCCCCAAAACCATGGAGAGTCTTGAGGTGCCCTCCTAAACCATGGACAGTCTTGAGGCGCCCTCCGAAACCATGGACAGTCTTGAGGCGCCCTCCGAAACCATGGACAGTCTTGAGGCGCCCTCAAAAACCATGAAGATTCTTCAGGAGTCCTTCAGAACCATGGAGAGTCTTCAGGAGCCCTTCAGAACCATGGAGAGTCTTGAGGAGCCCTTCAGAATTATGGACAGTCTTGAGGCGCCCTCCGAAACCATGGACAGTCTTGAGGCGCCCCATTCTAAAATTTAAAAACTATTCTAACTGTTTTACATAATGCAGCAACATCCACACGTAGGACACCCAACACGTAGGACTAGTATTCCAATGTTTCTCTTCTCCCTCAGTTTTTCTCCATCACTCAGCTAATGAGACCCCAAAGCTGATTGAGAGGGGTAGGGAAGGGTCAAACAAGAATGATATGCAGGCAACTGGCATCCTCCTTATCAACTGATGATGTAATTGGTCATTAGGAGGCCGGCAGTTAAAAGGTTGTAATGGTGTACAATGAAAACCTGAGGCTTTGCATAACTAAAAGGTTTCATCCACCCTCCAGCTTATATACAATTTGGGGCAAATTTTAGGCCCCCCTGAAGAGACTTCAAGGCACCCCACTGTGCCTGGGCACCCTGGTTGAAAAGGGCTGCTCTAACTGATACATTTGTAGGACAGCTTGTTCTGTTAAAAAAACAACTTACAGACTTACTGGTCAGATCACCAGGTAAAACTAAAAGAAAGAAAGCCTAAAAAAGAAAACAAATGCAGCCGTCACATCTAAGAATTGTTAAGCTGCAATATAATAAATGTTTGCTTTTGGGATTTAATACGCTTTAAGTTTTGGATAGAACCTCTTTAGGTTATAATTTTTCAGTAGTATGCTGACATCTAGTGGTGGTTTTTGGCCATTAGAACTTGTTTACTAATGTGATTTTGGTATATTCCTCTGTCCTCCCCTCCTGTTTAGTGCTAGGTAGTTTAGTCCTTTCTAGACCCTCCCTATTTCTTCCCTTAGTGTCGTGATCGTTACTCACAGGGACCAGGCTGAAAAAAGTCATCCTCTTCTTACGCTTCAAAAGACTGGAGAAACTGAAGTAAAGTTGCATTGGATTTATCCTCTGTGTCCTGCTGAAGAGTGAAGCTGCCTGTGGATGGTGCCAAGTCAGCAGGTGACCATATTGTCCGGATCTAAGGAGGTAGGTCAATGCAGAAACTGGCTTTTGTAACAGAACAATATCCGATATATCCAATTTTACATACTCGCTATCTTTGTCTGCATTGTTCTTTCATGCCCTCCTGTAACATAAATAACTGTTTTAAAGTGATTGTAAAGGTATTTTTTTTTCATAAAAGAAAGATGAAGTACTTACCTGCTCTGTGATGGTATTGCACAGAATGATGGCTTATCTCCTCTTCTGGGGTCTCCACTCCTCTCCTCTGAAGTGCCCCCTCGGCAAGCTGTGTGCTGAGCAGTGGCAGCCCCCCTGATCCATGGCACAACCCCCCTGATCCATGGCTCCACCCCCCCTGATCCATGGCACCACCCCCGTGATCCATGGCGCCACCCCCGTGATCCATGGCTCCATCCCTCTGATCCATGGCTCCATCCCTCTGATCCATGGCTCCACCCTCCTGATCCATGGCTCCACCCCCCTGATCTATGGCGCCACCCTCTGATCCATGGCTCCACTCCCCTGATCCATGGCTCCACTCCCCTGATCCATGGCTCCACTCCCCTGATCCATGGCTCCACTACCCTGATCCATGGCGCCACCCCCATGATCCATGGCTCCATCCCTCTGATCCATGGCTCCACCCCCCTGATCCATGGCTCCACTCCCCTGATCCATGGCGCCACCCCCATGATCCATGGCTCCATCCCTCTGATCCATGGCTCCACCCCCCTGATCCATGGCTCCACCCCCCTGATCCATGGCGCCACCCCCATGATCCATGGCTCCATCCCTCTGATCCATGGCTCCACCCCCCTGATCCATGGCTCCACTCCCCTGATCCATGGCGCCACCCCCATGATCCATGGCTCCATCCCTCTGATCCATGGCTCCACCCCCCTGATCCATGGCGCCACCCCCATGATCCATGGCTCCATCCCTCTGATCCATGGCGCCACCCCCCTGATCCATGGCGCCACCCCCGTGATCCATGGCTCCATCCCTCTGATCCATGGCTCCGCCCCCTGATCCATGGCTCCACCCCCTGATACATGGCTCCACCCCCTGATCCATGGCTCCACCCCCCTGATCCATGGCTCCACCCCCCTGATCCATGGCTCCATCCCTCTGATCCATGGCGCAACCCCCCTGATCCATGGCACCACCCCCATGATCCATGGCGCCACCCCCGTGATCCATGGCTCCATCCCTCTGATCCATGGCTCCATCCCTCTGATCCATGGCTCCACCCTCCTGATCCATGGCTCCACCCCCCTGATCCATGGCGCCACCCTCTGATCCATGGCTCCACTCCCCTGATCCATGGCTCCACTCCCCTGATCCATGGCTCCACTACCCTGATCCATGGCGCCACCCCCATGATCCATGGCTCCATCCCTCTGATCCATGGCTCCACCCCCCTGATCCATGGCTCCACTCCCCTGATCCATGGCTCCATCCCTCTGATCCATGGCTCCATCCCTCTGATCCATGGCTCCACCCCCCTGATCCATGGCTCCACCCCCCTGATCCATGGCTCCATCCCTCTGATCCATGGCTCCACCCTCCTGATCCATGGCTCCACCCCCCTGATCCATGGCGCCACCCTCGTGATCCATGGCGCCACCCCCGTGATCCATGGCGCCACCCCCGTGATCCATGGCTCCATCCCTCTGATCCATGGCTCCACCCCCCTGATCCATGGCGCCACCCCCATGATCCATGGCTCCATCCCTCTGATCCATGGCGCCACCCCCCTGATCCATGGCGCCACCCCCGTGATCCATGGCTCCATCCCTCTGATCCATGGCTCCGCCCCCTGATCCATGGCTCCACCCCCTGATCCATGGCTCCACCCCCTGATCCATGGCTCCACCCCCCTGATCCATGGCTCCACCCCCCTGATCCATGGCTCCACCCCCCTGATCCATGGCTCCACCCCCCTGATCCATGGCTCCATCCCTCTGATCCATGGCGCAACCCCCCTGATCCATGGCGCAACCCCCCTGATCCATGGCTCCACCCCGCCTGATTCATGGATCCACCCCTCTGATCCATGGCTCCATCCCCCCTAATCCATTGTGCAACCCCCCTGATCCATGGCTCCATCCCTCTGATCCATGGCGCAACCCCCCCTGATCCATGGCTCCACCCCCCTGATCCAATCCCCCTGATCCATGGCGCCACACCCCTCTGATCCATGGCTCCACCCCCGATCCATGGCTCCACCTCCTGATCCATTGCTCCACCCCCCCTAATCTACATGGATGGGGTAAGTGCGGGGTTTCAAAGGGGGGGTTATGGATGGACTGACTGGTGGGGTTGGCAGTGAGTGGTTAGTCACCCCCCCAAAAATGGAGCACCTGTGTGGGCGTGCTTCTGATCTGATCTCCTACCTTACCACATTACAATAAGTCCAAATTTCCCCAACCGAGGACGTTACCAATTACAATTTTTTCATTTAGGAAAAGAGAAAAATGCCCCTTTTTTTTTTTTTTTTTTTTTTTTTTTTTACCAAGTTACAATGTACAGTCTGATCACTGGGGGAGGAGACTGAGGAAATGACTCCTCCTCCTTCTACAAAGTTACAATGTACAGTCTGATCACTGGGGGAGGAGAGACTGAGGAAATGACTCCTCCTCCTTCTACAAAGTTACAATGTACGGTCTGATCACTGGGAGAGGGGAGACTGAGGAAATTACTCCTCCTCCTTCTACAAAGTTACAATGTACAGTCTGATCACTGGGGGAGGGGAGACTGAGGAAATGACTCCTCCTTCTACAAAGTTACAATGTACAGTCTGATCACTGGGAGAGGGGAGACTGAGGAAATGACTCCTCCTCCTTCTACAAAGTTACAATGTACAGTCTGATCACTGGGAGAGGGGAGACTGAGGAAATGACTCCTCCTCCTTCTACAAAGTTACAATGTACAGTCTGATCACTGGGAGAGGGGAGACTGAGGAAATGCTTTTATTGCCTGTAGAGTCGCAATTTAAGTCCACTCTGGATATTCTGTTGCCATGTAATGCAGCTGTAAACATGACATCACTATGACATCACTATGGTTCCCTTTGATTATGTAGTATAATGAATATAGATGAATATTATAAAAAGGGAAAATTGCGACAATCGTTCTAAACCACCCCCCCCCCCGGTCTCCTCCGGCTCTTTCATGCAATGTGTTGGGATTCATGTGCTGCTGTGAGGACGCCAAGGAATCGGCGCACGTGTCTTCAGTCAGCTTGGCAATGCCGCCGCCAGCTGCTGCCTCCCATTCATGTGGCAGGCAAGGTGCACTTTGAAGATAATACGCGGAATCGCCAAAAGGGGCAACTTCTCCGCTGCCAGAGCCCGTGTGGCAAATCCAGAGCGCCGGATTAAGAAGGAGGACGGCGGATGCCAAATTCACAAACGTAAGACAAAGGCGAGATAAAAAAATCTGAAATAATCCGTTCACGGAAAGAAAAGGAGGCAAAAATAAAAAACAGTAAAAATAATAGACGCGGAAAGAAACCTCCAAAGAAATGCAGTTCTGAGGAAAGTGAAGATTTAGCCAAAAGTCGGCGAGATTAACAGACGGCAATGTGAAGTCCCCGAAGAGGCGGCACCGATCTCCCGCAGTCCTGCGTCATTCCCCGATCTCCCGCAGTCCTGCGTCATTCTCCGATCTCCCGATCTCCCGCAGTCCTGCGCCATTCCCCGATCTCCCGCAGTCCTGCGTCATTCCCCGATCTCCCGCAGTCCTGCGTCATTCCCCGATCTCCCGCAGTCCTGCGTCATTCTCCGATCTCCCGCAGTCCTGCATCATTCCCCGATCTCCCGCAGTCCCGTGTCATTCCCCGATCTCCCGCAGTCCTGCGTCATTCTCCGATCTCCCGCAGTCCTGCGTCATTCTCCGATCTCCCGCAGTCCTGCGTCATTCTCCGATCTCCCGCAGTCCTGCATCATTCTCCGATCTCCCGCAGTCCTGCGTCATTCCCCGATCTCCCGCAGTCCTGCATCATTCTCCGATCTCCCGCAGTCCTGCGTCATTCCCCGATCTCCCGCAGTCCTGCGTCATTCCCCGATCTCCCGCAGTCCTGCGTCATTCCCCGATCTCCCGCAGTCCTGCATCATTCCCTGATCTCCCGCAATCCTGCGCCATTCCCCGATCTCCCGCGTCATTCTCCTGATCTCCTGCAGTCTCGCGTCGTTCCCCGATCGCCCGCAGTCCTGCGTCATTCCCCGATCTCCCGCAGTCCTGCGTCATTCCCCGATCTCCCGCAGTCCTGCGCCATTCCCCAATCTCCCGCGTCATTCTCCTGATCTCCCGCAGTCCCGCGTCGTTCCCCGATCGCCCGCAGTCCTGCGTCATTCCCCGATCTCCCGCAGTCCCGCGTCGTTCCCCGATTTCCCGCGTCGTTCCCCGATCGGCCGCAGTCCCGCGTCATTCCCCGCTCTCCTGCAGTCCTGCGTCGTTCCCCGATCTCCCGCAGTCCCACGTCATTCCCCGATCTACCGCAGTCCCCTGTCATTCCCCGATCTCCCGCGTCATTCCCCGATCTCCCACAGTCCTGCTTCATTCCCCGATCTCCCGCAGTCCTGCGTCATTCCCCGATCTCCCGCAGTCCTGCGCCATTCTCCGATCTCCCGCGTCATTCTCCTGATCTCTCGCAGTCCCGCGTCATTCCCCGATCGCCCGCATTCCTGCGTCATTCCCCTATCTCCCGCAGTCCTGCGCCATTCCCCGATCTCCCGCGTCATTCTCCTGATCTCCCGCAGTCCTGCGTCGTTCCCCGATCGCCCGCAGTCCTGCGTCATTCCCCGATCTCCCGCAGTCCCGCGTCGTTCCCTGATCTCCCGCGTCGTTCCCCGATCGCCCGCAGTCCCGCATCATTCCCCGCTCTCCCGCAGTCCCGCGTCGTGTCCCGCGTCGTTCCCCGATCTCCCGCAGTCCCGCGTCATTTCCCGCTCTCCCGCAGTCCTGCGTCGTTCCCCGATCTACCGCAGTCACGCGTCATTCCCCGCTCTCCCGCAGTCCTGCGTCGTTCCCCGATCTCCCGCAGTCCTGCGTCGTTCCCCGATCTCCCGCAGCCCTGCGTTGTTCCCTGATCTCCCTCAGTCCTCCGTCATTCCCCGATCTCCCGCAGTCCTGCGTCATTCCCCGATCTCCCGCGTCATTCCCCCGATCTCCCGCAGTCCTGCTTCATTCCTCGCAACCGCAGCGACTTCCGAAACAACGGCGCAACTTGCAGTATTTTGTTGGGGGACGCAATACTTGGGAACGGAATCCGTGTAAATTATCGCCATTCTGTAGCTTTTATTCCACGGAGGTGAAATCCATTTCCAAGGAACAGATCGGGTTTTGTGAAAAAAAAAAGTTAAACAAAAAAAAAAGTTTTTAGTTGCAAAAAAATTACGTTACAACCAAGCAAATAACCCCCCCCCCCCCAAAAAAATGGGGCCACACAGTATACACACAGTATAAAGTCACACAGTATACACATACATGTACACACACAGTATACAGTCACACAGTATACACATACATGTACACACAGTATACACAGACAGATGTAAAAAAAACACAGATTTATACATACTGTCCCTGGTTTTACTGAGGCTGGCAACCCTGATGGGGTCCCCTAGTGGCCCAGGGCCCTCGGGCAGTGCCCGAGTGGCTCAATGGTTAGACTGCCCCTGGCGCTGTCACACTTTGAATGGCAATTGCGCGGTCATGCTACACTGTACCCAGATGACATTTTTATCATTTTTTCACACAAATAGAGCTTTTTTTGGTGGTATTTAATCACCACTGGGAGGTTTTATTTTTTGCTAAACAAACAAAAAAATACCGAAAATTTTGAAAAAGCAAAACAAAAAAAAAAAAACCTTTTTCTTAGTTTCTGTTATAAAATTTTGCAAACAAGTAATTTTTCTTTTTCACTCATGTGCGTAGATAAGTCTGCACTGATGGGCAGTGATGAGGCTGAACTGATGGGCACTGATGGGGTTGCACTGATGGGCACTGATGAAGCTGAACTGATGGGCACTGATGAGGCTGAACTGATGGACACTGATGAGGCTGAACTGATGGACACTGATGAGGCTGAACTGATGGACACTGATGAGGCTGAACTGATGGGGCTGCACTGATGGGCACTGATGAAGCTGAACTGATAGGCAGTGATGAGGCTGAACTGATGGGCACTGATGGGGCTGCACTAATTGTCACTGATGGGGCTGAACTGATGGGCACTGATGGGGCTGCACTAATTGTCACTGATGGGGCTGAACTGATGGGCACTGATGGGGCTGCACTAATTGTCACTGATGAAGCTGAACTGATGGGCACTAATGAGGCTGAACTGATGGGCATTGATAGGCTGCCTCATGGGCACTGATAAGGCTACACTGATGGGCTGCACTGATGGGTTGGCACTGATGAGGCTGAACTGATGGGCGTCTATAGGTGGTAATGATGTCCTGCACTGATTGGCACTCATGGGGCTACACTGATCATAAGGGCACTAATGATCAGTGCTCTGATAATCACTGTAGATGTCCCCTGTCACAGGATTGCCAGGTATCGGCTTTCGTTTCCTCAGTGACAGCACTGAGGAAAAGATATGCCGATAAGCGGCATTTCTTTACATGTGATTGTCTGTGATTGGTCCTTTACCTCGATCTGAAGGACACAGCGATCACAGAGCACACCCCATGCACGCCCTGAGAACTGGAGAACCGCGCTGTAGCCCTCATTTGGCCATAGTGCAGTCGGCAAGTGATTAGAAGTGGGCGTGGTCAGTAGAGTGTCCTCAGATTTCAGTTTGAAAATCTTGGTCACCTTTAGCCCCTTATTGAGCGTTTTTGGCCAAAAGTGAAAACCGGGACGCCGCGAAGGATAAAACTTTTGGGGTTGGGGATCATAGGACAGCCAAGCGTTCCTTTCATGAAAAAAAAACACAGACCGGTGGTGAGCTTTTATGCCAAGAATGGCAATATTTGATGAGCCTTTAAGCCGAGATTGACAGTATTTGGTTGTGAGGTGAGTAGTTCTGTGGGGTCTTCTGGTAGCAGCTTTTCCTCAGCCCTCCAGGACTCATCAACAGCGAAGTTTTCTGTGCAGAATGCTCCTCATCAGGTCATCCTTCTGCTCCCCCTCCACCTGGAGTCACCTTCCAGAAGGGCAGCTTCGAATGTCAGGCCTTTGGACCCTGGCCTGCCCCTTAATGGTACTCCTCTATAGGCAGCAAGCCTGGGAGGTCCAGATATACGGCACACATCCTCCCCAGGACAAAACCTAGGGGGCAAGAGCTCCCTGGAGCTTCCCTCAAATATTTATACCCTCCCCCAGCATGCATCACCAGCCATACACCACCTAGTGGTCCCCCAGAAGTAATATAAATAAACTAGTGTACAGACCCGGGAGCTCAGCACAGGGATGGAGGGAACCCCTCATAATGGGCACAGAGAGTGTACAGACCCGGGAACTCAGCACAGGGATGGTGGGAACCCCTCATAATGGGCACAGAGAGTGTACAGACCCGGGAACTCAGCACAGGGATGGTGGGAACCCCTCATAATGGGCACAGCGGGTGTACAGACCCGGGAACTCAACACAGGGATGGTGGGAACCCCTCATAATGGGCACAGCGGGTGTACAGACCTGGGAACTCAGCACAGGGATGGTGAGAACCCCTCATAATGGGCACAGCGGGTGTACAGACCCGGGAACTCAGCACAGGGATGGTGGGAACCCCTCATAATGGGCACAGCGGGTGTACAGACCCGGGAACTCAGCACAGGGATGGTGGGAACCCCTCATAATGGGCACAGCGGGTGTACAGACCCGGGAACTCAGCACAGGGATGGTGGGAACTCCTCATAATGGGCACAGCGGGTGTATAGACCCGGGAACTCAGCACAGGGATGGTGGGAACCCCTCATAATGGGCACAGCGTGTGTACAGACCCGGGAACTCAGCACAGGGATGGTGGGAACCCCTCATAATGGGCACAGCGGGTGAACAGACCCAAGAACTCAGCACAGGGATGGTGGGAACCTCTCATAATGGGCACAGCGTGTGTACAGACCCGGGAACTCAGCACAGGGATGGTGGGAACCCCTCATAATGGGCACAGCGGGTGTACAGACCCGGGAACTCGCCAATAGAGTCCATGAGAGACACGATTTGATTTTATTCTGCAACATCCACCCAACACTGAAATGTGCATTTTGGGTGGAATGATCCTTTAAAGCATCAGATCTGAGATTCTCCTTCGCAGAGCCAGAGATTTGTTAGGGACCCGCAATGATCTGCTGGAGGCTGCGGATCGCTCATCTCCTGGATCAGTAGCAGGCAGCGCACACCTGGACCCAATCAGAAATATATATATGGAAGTGTTTTCCCCGCGTGGGTCCCCTCCGATGAGCAGCGGCCGCTCAGACTGGTCGATGAGACGGTGTCATCCCTGTCCCCTCCCTCTCTGCCGCACTCACTCACACACACACGACTGAGCTTTTCTGTTTTGTTAAAATTAATGAGAAAACTTCTGGTGCCCTAGGGGTAATTAGTGTCCTTGGAGTTAAATAAGCTAATACTTAGACACCCCTTGCACAGCCAATTATGTTTGTGTATTGAATAATTGATTCAAAGAGGGGGGGGGAGGGGAGGCTGCTAATCAGATCTCACCGTAATGAATTGATTTAATTAACAAGGGAGATCTTAGGGACTCTGGGAAATGAGTGCAGTTCTTTGGCAGCGGCAGGAAAGCACACAGCACATAAATTGGAGGAGAAAAGCAGCGAAGACGTCTCCTTCCCACACACGGAATATTCTTTCTCTTCTCCTCGGTTTCAGACCCGAGAACCGGCTGGGAGTAATCGCCTTCCGTTCCATCGAGGAAGACCTTATTCCACACGCCAGGAACGCCGGCCGTCTGGAATCTCCCCCCCCCACATCTGTTACCGGATAGCTCCGTCGGTAAAGCATCAGCCTTAGTTTATGCCATTCTTCAAGGTGCCGGAGGAAGGAGGCGAGAGAGTCTTCACGTTCTCCACGCCGGGCGCTTTCTCCACGCCGGGCGCTCCTGAATGTGATCTGGGCTCTCCGGGAGTCACGCCGTCGTGCCGTTGTTGCTGGCTGGCTGCATCGTAGACGTGTCTCATCTGCCTGGAAGGACACGCGGAGCCTTCTGGAGACGGAGGCGTCCGAGAGCGGGCTCCCCGCAGCCTCTGGGAGGATGGTGCTGGATAAAGAGGAAGGTGAGTGGCTGATTTTATTGACTTCCCTCGTTATCCGCGACTCGTCTCTCTCCCCGCACGCCGCTGACATCCAGATTAGCGCTTTGTAGAGGCTTCTGTCGCTTGCTGCTTCGAGAAAGTAAACACAATCGAGTTGCGTCGCCACCGCAGCCGATGACAATTGACGTTCATAACATTTTTTTTTTTTTTTTTTTTGCAGAATTCGATCATCGCAAACCTATTCCCCCCCCCCCATCCAAGAAATTTCTCCCGCTCACCCTCAATCTCTCCGCGAGATCTCCTCTTAATAAATTGGGTGAAGTAGTACATAAATCCCGGGGGCTACGGCGAAACTAATTTTACTTTTCAAATGAGACGCACGTGAAAGGACGTCGCCGCCAGGATTCAAGTTTCGGTCATCCGTAGATTGTGTTAGCGGAGGAGGGGGGTGGGGGAGGAGGGAATATGGTTTCGGAGGAACACTAACGAGGGACAAGTTTGGAGGGTTTGACACATTGTACTCCTGCTTGGGATGTAGCAGGAAGAAACAATGTTGTTCAGGTAATTCTCCAACAACGTTGTCCAGGTAATTCTCCAACAACGTTGTCTAGTCAATTCTGCAACAACGTTGTCCAGGTAAATCTCCAACAACGTTGTCTAGTCAATTCTGCAACAAAGTTGTCTAGTCAATTCTTCAACAACGTTGTCCAGGTAATTCTCCAACAACGTTGTCCAGGTAATTCTCCAACAACGTTGTCCAGGTAATTCTCCAACAACGTTGTCTAGTCAATTCTTCAACAACGTTGTCCAGGTAATTCTCCAACAACGTTGTCCAGGTAATTCTCCAACAACGTTGTCCAGGTAATTCTCCAACAACGTTGTCCAGGTAATTCTGAAACAACGTTGTCCAGGTAATTCTGAAACAATGTTGTCCAGGTAATTCTGCAACAACGTTGTCTAGTCAATTCTGCAACAACGTTGTCCAGGTAATTCCGCAATAATGATGTCCATTTAAAATTCTTTAAATGCTGAAGGCAGGATAAGACAGCTATGCAAAAAAAAAAAAAAAGGAATATTTTTATCTGTGTGGGCTATAGACTGACGGATGTGGCTAGAGAATAAGCAACTTGCAGGCAGCTAAAGGGTTAAAATCTGAGCATGAGCCTTGACTGGTCACCGGGTCTCACTCGCGGCAGCTGGTAAAAACAAATGTGCCTCGCCGCTTAGAGACCGTGCCAGCTGAAATAAAAGAATTGCAGAGTAGGATCAGTGTCGACCGAGGCACTTTACGAAAAAATCTCTCCATCCCCCCCAGCCGTCTCCAAAAGATGCTTCTGCGGCCGGCAATTACTCCCTAATAGCCGGACAGATGTCTGACATTGATCTGCTCTTTAAAAAGGTAGCAATTACCAAAGAGTGCCAACAGCTCCCATTTTTTTTTTTTTTTTTGCTTGTTTGATGTGAGAGGCCCCCGGAGCTCTTCGGGTTGCAGGTGCGACTCCGCGGCTGTCCTCGTGCCACGTCGGCGATAGAGAGAGCACTTGGAAATTAACGTTGTGGGTAATGATGACATGAAACGCGGAGAGCTGACACTTAGCTCGGCTACGAGAAGGGTCGCCGGCTTTCATCTTACGCCGCGCATCTGGAATTGAACGTACTTGTCGTTCGAGGTTTTTTTTTACGCATCTGTGGTTGTTTATTGGTAACACTTTGTACGATGCCATGTGGCACGACAGTGCTATATCAATTATTAATGACTGCAATAAATCATAAGAGCAGATTTCATTGTCAGCGTTCGGTTGATTGGTGTTTGGGCAAAGTTCTACATTAATTTGGGTGGCGAGCCAGTTACTGAACGTTTGTTGCCCAATCATTGACGACTGACAATGCCGTTAAAAACTGGTCCCCATCCTTGACATGTACAGACCATTCTTCCTTTCACTACCAGTCTCAATATACTTCTGGTCCTTATACCATGATATTTTATTGGTTGGTATTTTAATTTTACAACTTTCTAGATTATTAGGACATATGATTGAGTAGTATGAATGATAACTCTCTGTACACTGGGTTCCATGTGGGTCATTTTTTGGGCTATCAGGCACCATTGGTGTAGTAACCCAAACTGGTCCAGTGATCAGGATACATCACAGAATGGGGACCCCAAATACCCAATTCTAGTGTCCTGATGTACATTTGCCATACATACTCCTCAATGGATCACTGCTACTATATGTTCTCTTCAATAGATCACTCTTGCTATACATTCTCCTCAATAGATCACTCTTGCAATACATTCCCCCTCAATAGATCACTCTTGCTATACGTTTTCCTCTATGGATCACGCTTACTATATGTTCTCCTCAATGGATCACACTTGCTATATGTTCTCCTCAATGGATCACTCTTGCTATATGTTCCCCTCAATAGATAACTCTTTATATAGGTTCCCCTCAATGGATCACTCTTGCTATAGGTTCCCCTCAATAGATCACTCTTGCTATAGGTTCCCCTCAATGGATCACTCTTGCTATATGTTCCCCTCAATAGATCACTCTTGCTATATGTTCCCCTCAATGGATCACTCTTCCTATAGTTTCTCCTCAGTGGATCACTCTTGCTATATGTTCTTCTCAATGGATCACTCTTGCTATATGTTCTCCTCAATGGATCACTCTTGCTATACGTTCTGCTCATTGGATCACTCTTGCTATACGTTCTCCTCAATGGGTCACTTGCTATACCTTCTTCTCAATGGGTCACTCTTGCTATACGTTCTCCTCGAAGGATCACTCTTCCTGCAAGAAGAAGTTACTGCCAGGAGCAAAGTTTTCTTATGAGACTCATTTGGTCAGGAATTAAAAAGTTTAAATAAATCTGATTTTACATTCATAAGGTAAAAGAGATTTGGAAAACCACAGATTGGAGTAATTTGGGGGTTATGGGCTCAATCTTCAAAAACCCCTTTTCATCAGTGAAAGGACTTCTTCTTGAATGTTCTGTTTAATGATTTTGATTACTGAAAATTAAAAACTGTTCCCTCGTGTACTAATGAATAGGCGTCATCAGTGACCTCACTGACAGATCAGAGGTTTGGATAAATAAAATTTGCACCCTTTTATTTCCAAGTTTCGAAAAAAGTGTTCCCTTCTGAAGATGAGATTGGACACCTAAATACAGCCTTAAATCAGTGTTACTTTCTATCTGATATGTACATGTATTTTGTACTATTGACCTGTTAATGTCTCTGATTGTATCAATCACTTTTTAAGTGCTCCATAAAAAATGGATGTCGGCAAAATGCGACAAATTTAAACAGCTGGTGGGATGTCGAAACGCTACTGGGAGGGTCAACTTAAAAACTGAAGATGATGGTAATGGAAGGAACTTGGGGAAACTACTGGAAAAAGGTTCTTGAAGTAGGAAAGACCTTTTCCTACTTCAGAGTAGGTGACCTTTTAGAGGACCACCAGGTTTTGGATGAGTTGTCAGGATCAACTTGGTGTGGCCATACACGACACGAGCAATACCTGCTAGCGTCTTCACTAAAACCAGCTTTTCCTTCTATCAGAAGACCTTAGTAACTCTTCCCTGTTCTTCACTAATGCAAGTGGGCACCTACAATACACCTACAATACAGTATATTGATCAGCTTGAGTAGATAGGTCATGGTGGCTCCTGGAAGTGGTCACATCGCCCTATGATGGCGATGACCAAGGTTTGTTAAGAGTCATAGGAATGTTTAAACAACCGGCCACAATGATTAGATATTTGATTATTTAAATTATATCGGTTGTGCCGAATGTGGCCTCCCTGGTTGGACCACAAGGGTTTCCTCTCTCTCCCTCTTCCTTCGTTCTTCTCCAAGGCAAGCCCTCTCACCATTTCTTGTCTCTAACTCTCCTATAGCCCTTCACATGGAGATGGGTATACCTATTTCTCCCTATCCCAATCCACCTCTATTGCTTTGGCAGTGGCACGGGCTGGTAGTTCTTCTTCATCATCCATCAAGGCACCCTTTATAGCTAGTGAAGAGGATCCTCCTTTATCGGATGGTGTACTGCACTTGACATGGCTATTTTGCCATTTTATGTCTGATTGTAGCTGATGTCCCTTGCTAGGATACTTTTCGTCTTTTTTGCTTGTTTCTATATACTGTACTACTGCCTTCTGTTACAGTGTGTTGTTTTTTTTTGTAACATTTTGGAAAAAAATTTAATATTTTGTGAAGCAAATATTTGGTAGTGTATCCAGTTCCAAACGTTCCAAAGGACTGCGTAGATTTTAGATCCTCCTGGATATAGTTACATAGTTAATCCGGTTGAAAAAAAGACACAAGTCTTCTTTCTCACACATTTTTTGGAATTGTGAAAAGGTTACTCAGATATGGAAGCAACTAGAGAAAAAGACACAAGTCCATCCAGTTTAACCAACACAGAAAAAAAAAAAACACAAATAGAAAACCTCCATATACACAAAATCCTATACCCACAGTTGATCCAGAGGAAGGGGAAAAAAGCCAATAAAGCATGATCCAATTAGCTCCAGCAGAGGGAAAAAAATCCTTCCTGATCCCCCCCAACAGGCAATCAGATATTCCCTGGATCAACTTTACCTATAAAATATTGGTATCCAGTTATATATGTGCTGCATGTATATGGGGGGGGGGGCTTCCGCAATAATGAAGATCTTTCTGGAAAAAGCGCATGTGCAGAAAGAAAAACACAGATTGCCAACCCCACTGAGGACGTTTAGCAGCAAAGATAAAACCGCCTTAAAAAAAAAAAAAAAGCCAGACGAACAATTAATAGCTTACCAATACAAGTCCATGCCAATAGCACAACAAAAGTCAATATCTGCCATTGGTAACATTGGTATCTTTCCAACACCTCTTATGTGTAGGGTACATTGGTGGGTCATGTTCCCGACTTAACGTCTCGTCACTGTTGGTGGTATAACATTCATAGCGTTGTTGTTGACACTGATTATTGATCAACCAACGATCTGCCATTGACTGATGAATTTCCAATATGTCCAGGTGACTTTAGGACATAATTCGAGGTCCAGCTTCATCGTAATGTTCTGTTTGTGTTAATAACCACTTGCCAACCACGATACATACAGTTGGTTTAATGGGGTTATGGATGAATCTATCCATTTTATTTTTTCCAGCCGATTCTATTTCTCATGAAAGTGGTTCAAGCACCTATTTAGCCACTGGATCCCCCACCCCCCCCCGTTATTTGCCGGTGGTTTTTCGGGCCTACCGTTTTTATTGGCGTGCCTGACAATTTATCCGACGGGTCTCGTGGCTGACCAGATCGTCTCTGATCACCTCTTTGGTCTTGGTGGACCAGAGCGACATCATAAAGACACTTCTGGCCTGGGGCGGAGGTAAACAATTTTTTTGCAGAAGGGGACAAATCCCCCCCATTCGCCAGTGTTTCTCAGGGGGCTTACCATTTTTACCGGCATGCCTGAGAAACGGTCCGACGGTTTATGCGGCTGACCATAGAAGTGAACAGAGACCAGATTGTCTCTGATCACCTCTATGGTCTTGGAGGACCAAAGCGACATCATGATATCACTTCCGGTCTAGGGCGGAATTAAATTTTTTTTTTTTTAAAGCAAAAGATTAAATTTTTTTTTGATCTTTTGTTTTTAAAGGTAGAAGCAGAGATTTGGGGTCTTATAGACCTCTCCATAAAGAGGACCTGTCATTCCTTATTTCTATTACAGAGGATGTTTACATTCCTTGTAACAGGAATAAAAGTGATTAAAAAAAAAAACCTAAAGGGACAGTGTAAAAAAAAAAAAGAAAAAAATCTGAAATTTTTTTTTTAAGTGCCCCCATTCCTCTGCACAGAAGCGATCAGATACGTAGGTCGCGCACACATATGTAAAGGGTGATTGCACCACACATGTGAGGTATCGCCACGATCGTTAGAGCACATTCTAGCAGTAGACCTCTTCTGTAACTCTAAACTGGCAACCTGTAAAAATGTTGGAGATTTTTAAGTATGGTAGTTTTTTTGCCATTCCACGAGCGTGCGCAATTTTAAAGCGTGACATTTTGGGTATCTATTTACTTGGCGTAACGTCATCTTTTTTGGTTTACCCAAAAATTGGGTTATATATATATATTTATTTTCATCAAAATTCATTAAAGCGTATTTTTTTTATTATTGTGTTTGAATGACTGCTGCGTAAATATTGTGTCACATAAAAAAATTGCGACGCTAGCCAAATTTTATTCTCCAGGGTCTCTGCTAAAGAAATATATAATGTTTGGGGGTTCTAAGTCATTTTCTAGCAAAAAATACTCATTTAAACCTCTAAGCAAAAAGTGCCAGAAAAGGCCTGGTCGGAAAGTGGTGTTGTTGACCCTGGTTATTGATCAATGAATGATCTGCTATTGACCAATCTATTTCCAATGTCTCCAGGTGACTTTAAGACCTAATTCAAGGTCTGGCTTCATTGTAACGTTCTGTTTGTGTTCTAATCACCTGAAGACACATTTTTTTTGATGTTTAGACTCTTTCTAATGAGCAGAGGCTGAGTGTCCCCCCCACCCCCCACCCCCGGCTTGCTGATCTTATAACACAGATTATTGCTAAAGAGAAATGTAAAAAGATTTTTGGGTTTATTAGCCAATTATTATTCTCACGGGAAGGGGAAGAATCTTGAGTCAGATTTGAGTGTTTTTAAAGCTTCAAGGATTGCATTGTGATTGGCTCTTGTGTCTCCATACTGTCCTTTCCACAAGACCCTCCGGCTGATAATTTTTCTTTATTTTTTTCGTGGGGGGGGGGGGATAATTTGGAAAGGGTTTACTGGATTTCTTCATGGATGTATTATTTTCTACCATGAACATGGTTGGTCATTGATGTCTACGGAATTACTTTTTTTTTTTTTTATTGCAAAGACCTTTCGGTGGTTGAGTCTTCCACTTGCTATCTCATGTCTGTGGTTAGCTTAGCAATGTATCCATCAGGGTATTGCTAGTTAAGTCATCTAGCCAGGGCCAGGACAAGGGGTGGGCAGGAGGGGCGGCTGCCCTGGGCACAGTGGTTTACTGTAGAGATGGGGGTGCCTTCCTTCTGTTACAAAGCTGAAAGGAGTGACGGCGGCAGTGATTTTAACAAACAAGTGACTGCTGGGTGGTGGGAAGGGGAGGCACAGTTTGGCATCTTTGCCCTGGGTACTAGATGACAGTGGTGGCTGGTGGTTTTTTGTTTGGGGTGGCGGCAAACAGCCCCCCCTCCCCAGCGTGCTCTGCCAGTCCACCGGCACTTACCCCATTTAGGTGGTGGGCACATAGGGCAGTGGCGGGGATTGCGGGCACATCGGGAATCCGGGCATCGGCGAACATCAGGCTGCGGTGGGCATGGGGCAGCGGCCCCTGTGTCTTCTCCTCCTCACTTCCGCCATGCATCTCCTCCCCTCCTCCTAGGCGTCCAATAGGATCGCCTGTCCTTTCAGCCAATCGGGTGACAGGTATCCGACCCACTTACCTATTGGCTGGGGGGAAGATCAGTGTTGCAACAGCGAATATTCATGCAGTGTTAAAACACACCTGGGTGGTGGGCTCCAGATGCAATGCTCTGTGGCGCCCCAAGCCCACCCTATTTTGAAGCCTATTGGAGCCTCTGGCTTTAATCAGGTGCTTTGAAAACCAGCCCCCCCACCCATCCCCGCCAAAGAAATTCATGCACCCGGTATCCTAAAAGTGGCCGGGTGCATGGATAGGGAGGGGGGCGGTGCCCGTGTGCCCACAATGGACGGGCCGCCCCCTTCTGGGATGACCTTGTCCCAGCACTGCATCTAGCTATCAGTTTAGTTTTTCTACAACCCCCTAGGATTGACTTGATGCACATAGAGGACTGATGCGTAGCCATGGACTTTTTGAGGGACGTATAGAGAAAACCAGAGATTGTGATGCTGCTGGACCTGGATGATTCTGATACAGTTTCGAACTTGTACCTTCATTCACTTATGATGGACGATTAAAAGACCTGCTATTCCTGACCATATCCATAATCCCCTCATAGTTTTCCCTTTCTGTTTGTGAACAAACATTTACCTGTATGCTGCCAATTTTTTTTTTATTTTTTTTAGGACATTGTATTTGAGACATGCGTTTGCTACACATACTACGTTTTGAATAATGCACAATTTTGAAAACGGCGGCCCCCTACCTGTTTGGTGCCCATGCTGCACCCGAGGGAATGAAGATACCTCACTCAATTTGTTTATTCCAGTCAATATTGTACTCTGTAACTCCAAATAGCAACTGGGTTCCGTCATATCCATTATTTTCACACGTACACCTGAGGAAGATAATACGAAACGCGTTGAGTTGACATTTTTTCTTTTTGGAATCATTTCATCTATGTGAACCTAAAGGCAGACATGTTTTTAATGACTTTCATAGAGTCTTCTTCATGATTTTAATGTTAAACAATAAAAATGTCAACTTTTATATCTGTGTCTTTGCTTTTCTTTATATCAGTGATCTCCAAACTACGGCCCTCCAGCTGTTGTGGAACTACACGTCCCATGAGGCATTGTAAAACTCTGACAAACACAGACATGACTGGGCATGATGGGAATTGTAGTTCCTGAACAACTGGAGGGCCATAGTTTGGAGACCCCTGTCCTATATGTCCCTTATAAAGTCCATGGCTACAGATCCGTTCCCTATGGCTACAAATCCGTTCCCTATGTGTATTCTGCCTTATAAGGATGAGGGCACATAGTGTCGTTTTCAGCCTGTGTGCTTAATAGGACTTCAAGACCACAATACGTGTATATATATATATATATATATATATATATATATATATATATATACATTACGTCTTTAAAGTGGTTTACAGGGGTTATGGATGAAGATATCAGCATAATCCCAGATTTTTTTTTCTTTCAGCCGGCGGCTGCTCTTTCTCATGAAAGTGTTCCAAGTGGCCCATGAGCCACTGGAACGTTTTCAGAAGCTGCGGGATTGGACATGTAACCCCCCCTCTGCTGCTTGCCGGTCTTTCTCGGGCTTACCGTTTCCACCAGCTTGGCCGAGAAATGACCTGACGGTGCGTCCAGCTGGTCTCAGAGGCCATCAAAGAGTAGATTGTCTTAAATCGCCTCTATGGCCTTGGAGGATCGGAGTGACGTCATGACATCACTTCTAGTCCATGGTGGAAGTAAACAAATTTTTTTTTAACTACTTCAGCCCCAAAAGGTTTTACCCCCCTTAATGACCAGGCCATTTTTTGGGATACGGCACTGCACTAATACTGACAATTGCGCGGTTGTGTGACGCTGTACACAATTAAAATGGATGTCCTTTTTTTCCCACAAATAGAGCCTTCGTTTGGTGGTATTTGATCACCTCTGCGGTTTTTATTTTTTGCACTATGAACAAAAAAAGAGCGACAATTTCGAAGGGAAAAAAAATAATATTTTTTTACTTTCTGCTATAAAACATCCAATAAAAATAAGTAAAAAAAAAATCAAATTTTTTTTTTTCATCAATTTAGACCAATATATATTCTGCTACATGTTTTTGGTAAAAAAAAAAAAAAAAATCTCAATAAGCGTATATTGATTGGTTTGCGCAAAAGTTATCGCGTCTACAAACTACGGGATGTTTTTATGGCATTTTTTAAAATGTATTTACTTTTTACTAGTAATGGCAGCGATCATTGACTTATAAACCCCAGATCTCTCCATAGAGGACCTTTCATCAAGGAATGTTTACTTTCCTTGTTATATGAATAAAAGTGATAAAAAAAAGAAAATTCAAAGGGACAGTGTAAAAAAAATAAATAAATAAAAAAGTAAAATAAATAAGAAAAAGAAGAGAAAATTTTTAAAGTGCCCCAATCCCTCAGTGCTCGTGCGCAGAAGCGTACGCATACGCAAGTCGTGCACGCATATGTAAAGGTGTTCGCACCACACATGTAAGATATCACCGTGAACGTCAGAGTGAGAGCGATAATTCTAGCACTAGACCCCCTCTGTAACTCTAAACTGGTAACCAGTAACGGCATTTAAAGCGTCGCCTATGGAGATTTTTCAAGCGGACCGTCAGTCGTTTTTTCAACTTTCCATCTATTAAATCTTGTTGTTGTTTTAAATTTGGATAGTAAAACTTTTTTTCCTGCCAGTAAATCCCTTATACAGCCCACTTCCTGTTTCCTGTCTGGTCATTAGCCTAGGCTTATGACATCATGCACAGCTCTCTCTCTCACTCTCGTGAGAGTTTACCAGGAAGGGAGGAGGGATGAGTCATAGGAGGGCCAATGAGAGCTGCAGAGCTGGAGCTGTGCCTCTGTTTTAATCCAGGAAGTGAACAGGCAGCAGCTTCAGCTGCCCACAGTTAAAATGGCTGCAGCCAGACTCAGTGGAGGGAGATCTCTGCAGCATATTTGGCAAGTACAGAATCACAGTATGTATAAAATAATATGCAAAGTGGTCGGAGGGAAGCTTCAGAATGGCAAAGATGTTTTTTATTACAAATGATGTGAGCACACTGCAGTTCCACCTTAAGTACTGTAGTTTGACGCCATTCCACGAGCGTGCACAATTTGAAAGAGTGACATGTTTGGTATCTATTTAGCCAGCGTAACATCATCTTTTATATTTTACAACAAAATTGGGTTATATAGAGTGTGTTTTTTTTTTTTTTTAATTCATTAAAGTGTATTTTTTTTGAAAAGCCGCTGAGCAAATGGCATAAAAAATTGTAACAATCGCCATTTTATTCTCTAGGGTCATTGCTAAAAAAAAAAAAAAAATGTAGAATGTTTGGGGGTTATAAGTAATTTTCTAGCAAAAAGTACGGATTTAAACTTGAATAACGAAAAGTGCCAGAAAAAGCCTTAAAGTGGTTACCTGAAGCCCCCCGACCAATGAACCAAGGCGGGCCTTCTACCCCCCATGTCCATTTTTTTAAGTTCTACGCAATGCCATGAAAACCAGAGAAGTCACGTTTTTTTTGCGGTCAACAAGCAGAACCCGGCTCTCCCCGGGCTAATCTTGCCGATTTTATCTATCTTTGTGCCGGTCGGCTCTCGCCGGCAATTATCGAGTTCCTACATTCGGCAGAACCCGATCCTACCCGGCTAACCTTCCTCGCCTTGCCGTATTTTGCGCTCTCGCCGGCAATGTTCCGCTCTCGGAGACTCTGTGTCATAATTGAAGATTCTCTTTTAAAGCGCTCTACTTTTCATTTACGCTGTGATGAATTGAGTTTAAAAAAAAGATCGCGGGGCCTCGACTGATCAATACTTTTTATGCTTAAAGATGTCTTTAATCTTGTCAGCATCGGTGACATTTTCAGCATCTTTTTTTTTTTTTTTTGCTGGGGGCTCCGTGGTAGTGAGCGCGTTTCCGCGATGATTGTCAGGAAAGCAGCGGGGAGCCGTCTTCAGCAGGCAAAGGCAAGTCGAGAGCAAAAGACTGAGATGTGACGGGTCACCGTTCCGGCACCTTCCCCGCTCCTCTCAGCTTTACTCCACTTGGAGGACTCAAAGCGGGAGTTGTGTTGATGCTGCAAAGTGCATTTTTTTTTGCACCGGCGGGTTACCGAGTCTTTAAAGTTTTTCTCTTTTTTTTTAAAAAAAGGTTCCTTTGACTAAACGTATATTTATTGTATACGCCGCGGTATAAAAGGGGTCGGGCGCCACCCAGACACAGACTGGAAGTTTGAGAAACAGAGAAGGAACACAAAGAAGTCTCCTAGATAATCAGCCGGGTTATTGTCCATCAAGACAAAAGCCAGGAAATGACTCTCGGCCTTCCAGTTGTAAAAGTTTTGCAAGCAGAAGACGTTCCCTTGTTGGCTGCGCGAGTCTTTATTAAATTGTGCAGTACAGAGATCTCTAATGGAGGCTTCAGTTTCAGGCTTTGTTTCCTTTTTTATTTTTTTTTTGCTCGATTTACAAAGCTAACACGCAAGGATGAGGATTCTAACTTCTATAAAGTGACAGTTATTTTCAGCTAACACACACGGAACATAGGCAGGCACACAGGATGTGCCAGGTGTGCCTGGGCACACCCTAAACACCCCATGTGGTGCAGATTTCCCCCCCCCCCCTGCTGCCTGGGTCCCTATGTCATTTACTGGCCCCTTTCTTTTGTGAATAAACACAGTGAGAAGCAGCGTCAGTTGGCGGGAACCTCCCATAGAGGCGGAACGGTTGCAGCTTTTTTTTTCGGTCCGTCGGACAGCATGAATAATTTACATCGCTGGACATTTTTTATTTTTTTATTTTTTAATAAAGGACTTTCTCTTGTCTTTTTTACCATTTTTGACACTTTTTTTTTGTGAAATGGTAGGGGTACAATGGTAATGGTAACCCCATTATCAATTCACATAGGGGGGGCTGGGATCTGGGAGTCCCCTTGTTAAAGGAAGCTTCTGGATTCCGATAAGCCCCCCCGCCCGCAGACCCCCACAACCACCGGTCAAGGGTTGTGGGGATGGGGCCCTTGTCCCCGTCAACATGGGGACAAGGTGCTTTGGGGTCAGACCCCAAAGCACCATCCACATGTTGAGGGCATGTGGCCTGGTACAGTTCAGGAGGGGGGGGCGCTCTCTTGTCCCCCCCTCTTTTCCTGTGGCCTGCCAGGTTGCATGCTCGGATAAGGGTCTGGTATGGATTTTGGGGGGAACCCCACGCAATTTTTTTTTTTTTTTTGGCGCAGGGTTCCTCTAAATTTCCATATCAGACCTGAAGGGCCTGGTATGGATTTTAGGGGGACCCCCATGCAATTTTTTTTTAAATTTTGGTTCGGATTTCCCCTTAATATTTATACCAGACCCAAAGGGCCTGGCAATGGACGGGGGGGGGGGGGGATCCCATGCTCTTTTTTTTTCAATGAGCTTTATCTATATTGCTGAGACCCGACAATTTATTACAGCCGCGATCAGTTTTACATGACAATTTTTCCTTTAGAAATGTCATTTTGCTGTGGTATTGTTCTAAACACGGGAAAAATGCGCCACTTTACAGGCATACTATAGACACCCCCCAGGCACGATATTTTATTGTTTCACTTTAGGCATTAAAAAAAATCACTGCTCCCGAAAAAACTGCCGTTTTTAAAACTTTTTTTTGCATTGATCCATGTCCCCTGGGGCAGGACCCGGGTCCCCAAACACTTTTTATGACAATTACTTGCATATAAGCCTTTAAAATTAGCACTTTGGATTATTCATGTTCATGTCCCATAGACTTTAACGGTGTTCCGGTGGCTTTCGAATTTGCCCCGAACACCTCATATCACAGAACATCCGAACAACCAAAGTTCGGCCCGAACTTATGCTCGGGCTGAACCGTTCGCCCATCCCTAATATATATATACATATACACACACACGGAAGTGTGTTTAAGCTTTGGGGTGCACACTCTAATGCAATAGACTGCTCACACCTATGTGCAAGGATGAAGATTCTAACTTCTATAAAGTGACAATTATTTTCAGTTGAGGCGAATGAGATTTAAAGCGGAGTTCCACCCAAAATCGGAGCTTTCGCTCATTTGTGTCCCCCCGGTGCCACATTTGGCACCTTTTGGGGGGGTAGCAGATACCTGTCTTTCACAGGTACCCGTCCCCACTTCCGGGAGACCAGGCCGTGGCGAATTACATCAGCAGCTTGGCTCCCTCCTCCTCCTCCTCCTCCCCCCTCCTCCTTCCCCCGCCGCCGGTCCAGTACTAGAGTGCAGCGGTGCCTGGCGCATGCGCAGTAGGGACCCGGCGTAAAGCCGCAATGCTACACTGCCGGGTTTACCTTACCAGCAAAGGCAGCGGCATTCACCCGACACCTGATGGAAACATCAGCTGCGGTGCCGACATCGCTGGACTCCAGGACAGGTAAGTGTTTGATTATTAAAATGCTGCTGTACCTGCTGGCTTTTAATTTTTTCCATGAGTGGGCGGACCTCCGGTTTAAAGTGGGAGTAAACTGCCACGGTTGATATTTACCTATAGGTACACCTATAAAAGTGCCGCCGCCCCCCCTAATCCATGCGCCCGGCCCCTAATCTACATGCGGGGCGCTGGACGCTTGGATTCCAGTGTTTTTTGTGTTTTTAGAAGCACATGATTAGAGCCCGAGGCTCTAATTCTTAAAAAAAAGGGTGGGCTCGGGGCGCATTGTTTGCCCCCCCAAAAAATATAGCACCAGCCACCACTGGCCTAGAATAAGGCTTGCCTATAGGTACAGTAAAGATCTCCGAAACGTGCACCATTTAGAAAACTGGTGGCGTCACTGGTGCATGTACTGTGTAGGAACGGGGAACGGCATAACCGTGCCATTACTTCAGAGTCCTGTGCCACGAACCGTGGCCCCCCAGTGATGTCATCACTGCTCGTCCAATCAAAGGACTGGAGCCCGCCAACCTGGAAGGAGGACCGGGTGAAGATGGAAGCCCTGTGAGCGGTGACGGGGCGCTGCTGGAGGGCTTCTTTTTAGGGTAAGTTTTGCATATTGTGCTAGTATGCAATGCATACTAGCACATTATAACTTTGCCTTGAAGGCTTTTATTTATTTATTTATTTTTTATTATTTATTTTTTTAAAAGCTGGTGGTTTAGTACCACTCTAATATAGTCACCTGACTAAAAATAAAGATCCTTATCCTTGTATTAAAGTCCTATAAATTGGGCTTAGAATCTGGTGCAGCTGTGCATGGTAGCCAATCAGCTTCTATCTTCAGTTTGTTCAAATAAGCTTTGGCTAAGAAACCTGGAAGCTGATTGGTTTCTATGCAGAGATGCTCCAGATTTTTCACGTTGCAGTTTTAAGAAAATCTCCACCAGAGAGAATGCCAGTTCAGGGCTATTGCCCATTGAATTGCTCTAAAAAGGGTGTTTGCCAATCCCTGGCATGGGGGTAGTACATAAGGTAATGTTGCGAAAAAATGCACATCGGTTAAGTCAGTGTAAGTTGTACCTCCTGCAAGCTCTAATGAGAAGGACCATCTGATTTCGTCCCGTATTGAATTATATGGTAGCTGTACTGTCTGCCCTCATGTTGTAAAGTGCTGTGCAAACTGTTGGCGCTATATCAGTTCTGTATAATATTAATCAGGAGCCAAATTCAATGGTCACCAGTGAAGTCACCCACTGAACATTTCACCATTTGACATTCTTGAGTATGTTCAGGGCTCCTGATAAGGAAGTACAACCGGTCCTGTTGTAGTGGGCCCAGACCTCATCAGCCAAACAGGGGGGCCCAGGGCAACTCTATTGTTTATTTCTCCCTAAATGAATAAATAGATTTTACTAGACCACATCCCCTCTCTTACTTGTTTACCAGGGCTTAAATTACATTTCCCGGGCCCCATCAGGTCAACAGAGGGGCCCAGGAAGTGAGACTATTTTTTATTTTTATTTTTGGGCATAGGGGGTAAAGACAGTGCCACAGTTTTGCTGCACCCCAGGGGGTGGGTGCCCCGTGATTTCCAACAGCAGCCCTGTGAAGCAGAGGCTTGTGACCTGCGTGGTTGATAAAAATCAGAGGTGGGGGGTTTACTTTCCTTTAAATTTTAGGGAGGCCAGACTGTGGCCTTTGGGAGTAGAAATTGTCCTGGTGTCAGTGGGAGTAAACAATGCAGCTTTGGTACTAGGGAGAGGAATAGTGCCCCATCATTGGTGTCAGTGGGAGGAATCATGCCCCATCATCTGTGTCAGTGGGAGGAAAATGCCCCATCACTGGTGTCAGCGGGAGGAATAGTGCCCCATCATTGGCATCAGTGGGAGGAATAGTGCCCATCATTGGTGTCAGTGGGAGGAATAGTGCCCCATCATTGGTGTCAGTGGGAGGAATAGTGCCCCATCATTGGTGTCAGTGGGAGGAATAGTGTCCCATCATTGGTGACAGTGGCAGGAATAGTGCCCCATCATTGGTGTCAGTGGGAGGAATAGTGCCCCATCATTGGTGTCAGTGGGAGGAATAGTGCCCCATCATTGGTGTCAGTGGGAGGAATAGTGCCCCATCATTGGTGTCAGTGGGAGGAATAGTGCCCCATCATTGGTGTCAGTGGGAGGAATAGTGCCCCATCACTGGTGTCAGTGGGAGGAATAGTGCCCCATCACAGGTGTCAGTGGGAGGAATAGTGCCCCATCATTGGCATCAGTGGGGGGAATGGTGCCCCATCATTGGCATCAGTGGGAGGAATAGTGCCCATCATTGGTGTCAGTGGGAGGAATAGTGCCCCATCATTGGTGTCAGTGGGAGGAATAGTGTCCCATCATTGGTGACAGTGGCAGGAATAGTGCCCCATTGTTAATGTCAGTAATAGACCCCCCTCCCCCGGGGCCACAGTTTGGAGACCACTGATCTAAATGACAGGCTGAGTAGTGGAACAAAGATGACAATGTGGATGTGTCAGTGACTTGATGTCAAGTTCACATAATTTAATCCGAAAACTTTTCTTGAAATTCAAGAAATCAGCTAAAAAATTGAAATTTTGGAGGAAATATTAAGCCTCTTCCTCCTCTTATTGCATCAACAAACCTTCTTCTTTATATTACTGAAAAGATTGCCAAAAAAAAGGAACCAAAACTTTTGACTTTTGACTTTGTAATGTTATGGCAGAGAAATCACGGCCATGCACTTGTTTATCCCGTCCTCCATAAAAACGGCATTTGCAGAATAATTTTTTATCTTTTTTGGGTAGAGTAATCTTTATGTGGAAATATTTGACTTATTACGATGCCTTGTAAAGCTGTCACACAAGCTTTATGCCAATGCGTATGAGCGGCAACAACACGATTAGTTTACTTTTATAGAGCGAAGCCTTGCCGAGTTCTAACCCCGGCGCCAACGGATAAAGCTAAAGAGATTTTCTGGTTGGAAGAGACGAGGTTGGAGAGAAGTTGAGGGTTTAAGGCGAAGTATGTTCCATGGAAGGGAAGGGTGCACAGGTGACAAACGTGATCGTTACCTTCAGTCATGTGACAACACAACCCTGAAACTTTATCCCCAATCATACAAGGATTGAAGGGGGGTGGTCTGCAAGGGGTACAAAGATACCATCCAAAGTGGTTTTGCACCTTCTTGTAGGACAAATTGACAATCCATGTGACTGAATTATTTTTAATACAGTTTTCCGTTGTGTTTTTTTTTTTCTTTCTCTTTTTTTACACTTTTATCTATTTTTTTTCAACCTTGCTCCTCCCTATTATCAAGTTCAATGTTAAACTTTTGTAATTTAGAGGGAATATAGGTAAAATGTGGAGACAGAATTGTGGTTCTCTCCATAACATTCCTCATTTAGAAACTATTACACCTGAGGGAACTGTGACTTCCAAAAGATAACAATCCTGGAGATGGGAAGGCCAATATACAACATTCTGGTTGTAAAATCTGGTCTTGTCACCGATGAGCTCTGATAAGTGTGATTTAGGTTTCCTTGGTGCTAGGTGTTAGTAGATCTCAGCACAAGAGAAGAAGCTTCAGCAATGACAACTCTGATGCCCGGAAAGCTAATTATGGTTCTGCAGATGTTCATTTAGGTCAAGATAAGGTTAAAGGTTAAGATCAGAATTAGGATTTAGAGGATTAATCAATGGATTAAACATTTGGGTTAAGGGTTAATTTGAATATTAGGTTCAGGGCTAAGGTTGGGGAGAGGTTGAATGACCAACATACAGATGAAATAATGTTGTTAGGATCATGTGATGGCCACATGTCCACATGGCCAGGTTCTCAGAGCTCTCTAGATCTGGAGACCTAATAGGCCTAGACTCTGAAGTGGCGGGTGTCAAAACACAGATGTCTGACCCAGTTACTACTTCTTTTCTTTATTAATGGGTAATAACATAAATCTGCATCACAGCTTACTACAGAATGGGCAGTCATATATTGGCACCTTAGCAATGAAGGCCTTCAGCTGGAATGGCAAGCTACACACCATGGAAGAAGTAGAGAGGGATCCCTGAAATTAGTTTACAGTTCAAGGCTATGGATCAACATATGGACTGGACTATGGACTAATCTATAGATGAGGGTGTAGAATAGACTATAAGCTGTTCTACGTTTCATGTTATGGACCAGTCTATGAACTAGACTATGGGCCAGTTTACAGTTCAGACGATTGACTGGGCTTTGGACCAGCAATGGAATGGACTTTAGAACAGGGTATAGGCTATTCTTGGAGGAGGATGTATACCAGGCCATGGACCAGTTCATGGACTAGGCTATGGTCCAATTTATGTTTCAGGCTATGGACTGGGCTTTGGAACATCTGTAAACCAGGTTATGAACTAGGTTATAGACCCGTTGATGAATGAAGGTGCAGTTTGACTGTAGATTTGTTTCTGGTGAGGCTATGAACTGGATTTTTGACCAGTCTACAGGCTAGGTTTTTGGATCAGTCTATAGAGAAGGGCATTGACTGGGTTATGGACTGGACTGTAGACCAGGGTATGGACCAGTTCATAAACTAGGCTATGGACTGATTTATGTTTCAGGCTACTGACTGTGTTTTGGAATATCTATGAACCAGTTTATGGACTAGGCTATGAAACAGTTTAAGGATCAAAGTATAGCTTTGACTGTAGATCGGTTTATAGTGAGGCTATGAACTGGACTTTTGACCAGTCTATAGACCAGGCTTTGGACTAAACTTTAGAAAAGGGTATTGACTGGATTATGGACAGGACTGTAGACCAGGGTATGGACTATTCTATGGATGAGGATATGAACAAGGCCACGGACCAGTCTATGTGCTAAGCTATGCACTGATTTATGGTTCAAGCTATGGACTGGGCTTTATGAACATCTGTGAGCCAGGTTATGGAATATGCTATGGACCAGTCTGTGGATGAAGGTATATGGATCAGGCTATAGCATAGGCTACCAACCAGGCAACAGACAAGTCAATAGACAAAGTTATGGACTAGGCCAGGGGTAGGCAACCTCGGTCCTCCAGCTGTGGTGAAACTACAAGTCCCATAAGACATTGCAAAACCCTGACGATCACAGGCATGACTCCTAGAGGCAGAGGCATGATGGGATTTGTAGTTTCACCACAGCTGGAATGCCGAGGTTGCCTAATACTGGACTGTGGACCAGTCTATGGATGAAGGTGTAGCCGGTTCAGGCTATGAAGTTGGCTTTGGATCAGTCTAAAGGCCAGGCTTTGGACTAATCTCTATATAAGTGTTTTGACTGGGTTATGGAGCAGACTATGAATTAGTCTATGAATGAAGCTATGGACCAGGCAGTGGAGAGACAATGAACCAGGCTATGGATCAGGCTATCACCTAAACTACCAACCAGGCTACAGATAAGCCAATGGGCTAGGTTATGGATTAGACTGCGGACCAGTTTATGGGCTAGGCTGGGGGATCCGTCTGTGGATGAAGGTATAGTTTTGACTATGAACCTGTTTATGGTTGAGGCTATAAAGTGGGCTTTGAAACAGTCTAAATGCCAGGCTTTGAACTAATGGTTTTGATTGGGCTGTGAACCAGGCTATGGACTATTCTATGAATGAAGCTATGGATCAGGCTGTGGAGAGACAATTAGCCAGGCTATGAATCAGACTATGAACTAGGCTATCAACCAAGCTACAGACAAGTCAATAGACCAGGTTATGGATTAAATAGGCTGTGGGCCAGGTTATGGACTAGGCTATGGACCAGACTATGGACCAGACTATGGATGAAGGTGTAGTTTTGATTATGAACCTTTTTATAGTTTAGGCAATTAACTGTGCTTTGGATCAGTCTAAAATCCATGCCTTGGGCTAATCTCTAGATAAGGGTTTTGAACCAGGCTTTGGACTATTCTATGTATTAAGCTATGGACTGGGCTGTGGAGAGACAATGAACAAGGTTATGGATCAGGCTAGGCTAGGCTACCAACCAGGCTAAAGGCAATAGACTAGGTTATGGATTGGGCTGCAGACCAGGTTATGGACATGGCTATGGATGAAGGTGTCATTTTGACTATGAATCTGTATATGGTTCAGGATATGAGGTGAGCTTTGGACCAGTCTAAAGGCCAGGCCCTGGACTAATCTCTAGATAAGGGTTTTGATTGGGTTATGAACCAGGCTATGGACTATTTTATGGATGAAGCTATGAACCAAGCTGTGCATCAGGTCATGGACTAGGCTACCAACCAGGCTAAAGACAAGTCAATAGACCAGGTTATGGATTAGGCTATGGACCAGTCAATGGATGAAGGTGTAGTTTTGAGTATCAACCTGTTTATGGTTCAGGCTATGAACTGGGATTTGGACCAGTCTAAAGGCCAGGCTTTGGACTAATCTCTAGATAAGAGCTTTGACTGGGTTATGAACCAGGCTATGGACTATTCCATAGATAAAGCTATGGACTAGACTGCCAACCAGGCTAAAGACAAGTCAATAGACCAGGGTATGGACTAGGCTGGAGCAGTCTATGGAAAGTGTAGTTTTGGCTATGAACCTGTTTATGGTTCAGGTTATGAACTGGGCTTTGGACCAGTTTAAAGGCCGGGCTTTGAACTAATCTCTAGATAAGGGTTTCAACTGGGTTATGAATCCGGTTATGGACTATTCAATGTATGAAGCTATGGATTAGGCTGTGGAGAGACAATGAACCAGGCTGTGGACCACGCTATGGACTAGGCTACCAACCAGGCTACCAACCAGGCCACAGACAAGTCAATTGACCAGGTTATGGATTAGGCTTTGGACCAGTCTATGGAAAGTGTAGTTTTGGCTATGAACCTGTTTATGGTTCAGGCTATGAACTGGGCTTTGGACCAGTCTAAAGGCTTTGGACTAATCTCTAGATAAGGGTTTCGACTGGGTTATGAACCAGGCTATGGACTGAAGATATGGACCAGACTGTGGAGAGACAATGAACCAGGCTATGGACTATTCTACCAAGCAGGCTACAGACAAGTCAATCGATCAGGTTATGGATTAGGCTATCAGGCAACGTACAAGAAAATCAATTGGATTAAACTGGCCTGTGGTGTGTTTCTTCAGCAGTTCTCAGGCTCTTCTTTGAAGTATCAGTTCTGAGCGGAGTGTTGCTTTAAATTAAATCTTGCTTCCCTCCCATCTCTTCTAAACCATTTGTCATCACAAGCAGACTTTCGTATGGACCAATCCGCATCGGCCTTGAATCGCGCTGAATTTGACGGGCCAATCAGCGGAAGAGAGGCGAGATGATTAAAACATCCTCCAGCATATGTATTCGTCTCCGATGGTCCACTAACGCTGGAAGTGTCACTATTTCCCAATAATTAAATTACGGGAGAATTAGGATTAGCGATGCGGTTTTGGCGCCCGTCGTCCCGGGAAAGGTTTGCGAACCGTAACCAGAAATTAATGATTTGGGGGATTTTTTTTTTATTATCCGGAAATGGTGGCTGGAAGAAGCGTTTTTTTTTTTTATTTTACGTAAAATGATACAGCGAGCGTGAAGTGTGTTGGAGGGCTGCGAGGATTAGCCGCTCCATATGAAAGTGGTTTTGAAACCGCTGGAGAACGGATAAGCAAAAAACTAATTAAAATAAGGTATAGAGGATATATATCTTCCACTGGCGACTCGAAGCCGCTCCGCGCTGTACAGGGGGGAGAGGAGGACTAAATCAATACCGCCGGCTTTATTAGGCGCAGTGGGAGGGGAGAAAAAAAAGGGGGCCCCTCGTAAATTGGAATTAGACGGAGACGGCCGATTAAATGGCAAAAAAATATCGAAATAGATACTACTGTCAAATGTAACCAAATTTAAAACTTCTACTTCCTCCTGTGTAATTAGAGAGCAGCTAACGTGTGATCCACTACCTGGTACCCTCATAAACTATGTGTGGGTCTCCCTCCCAGCCTAGAGAATAGTGACGTCCGCAGCAAGCCTGATTTCAGCTTACAGCTGGCGTGTGTGTTCGCGCCGAATAAATCCGATTTTTTTTTTTTTTTACAGGGCTTCTGAAGAAATGGAAAGGCTGTTGGAGCTTTTGGAGATGGCGGGGGCAGGGTGGCGGGTGCTTTATGGGTTCAGGCGCGGTCTGCATGGAGTTGGTACATTGGGGTGGGATAACTTGCACCAGATAAGAATATTGGACCCCGGTCTAGGGGTGTTAGATGGTCGTCACTCTGAATTCTGATATTTTGGAATAATTTGCTTCATTATACGGAGCTCCTGGCTTCCTGTACATTTTTTCTGATTTCACTGATTTTTCCACTGCTGATTACTCGGCGGTGGCAGCTTGTATCGGGGGGCTTTTCGGAAGATCTCTGAGCTGCTACAAACTGTGTGCATTTTACACCCACTCTTCTGGATATGTGCAGGCATTCTAAAATTGTTAGAGCTTTGATAAAGTTAGGGGTAATTATTAAAGTAAACCATAACCATAATAATAATAACCATATATTTATTATTATTATTATTATTATTATGTTAGGTGCAGCATGTTAAATGCGTCAGTCTAGCACCTCCAGATATGTATTAGCTCTCTCTGAGATCACAGAACTCCCCCTGACGATGCCTTCATCTGCTTTTCTCCCCAAAAGGATGGCGCCATCTTTGTTCAGGCAGCATCTGGGGTTTCCCTACACTGAGATGCCGGCTTAGAGAAGATGCAATCCTGGTGTCTGCACAGTTCTTGGTGTTGTTCACAAATGTCTGACACAGATCAGCCCCCTGCTACAGCCCCTCACCTTGTGACTTGCTACAAAGTTACAATGTACAGTCTGATCACTGGGGGAGGGGAGACTGAGGAGACGCCTCCCCCTTCTACAAAGTTACAATGTACAGTCTGATCACTGGGGGAGGGGAGACTGAGGAAATGCTTCCTCTATCCTTCTACAACGTTACAATGTACAGTCTGATCACTGGGGGAGGGGAGACTGAGGAAACGACGACTCCTCCTTCTACAAAGTTACAATGTACAGTCTGATCACCGGGGGAGGGGAGACTGAGGAAATGACTCCTCCTCCTTCTACAAAGTTACAATATACAGTCTGATCACTGGGGGAGGGGAGACTGAGGAAATGACTCCTCCTCCTTCTACATTGTACAGTCTGATCACTGGGGGAGGGCAACTTTTTAATGGTAAAATACAGAGCAATTATGCGGTTGCTGTATACTGTGATAAGTGGGGATAAGGGACTTATTCATGGAGACTTGTGAAGCTAATGACAGGTCCTCTTTAGATTTAGTGTTCGGGTCTCGATGGTTCAGTGTTGGGATTATTTTTTAGTAAAATTCATTTTGCAGCAAAATTATGAAATTACAAAATTACAGAAAAAATAATCTGTTCTGTTCATGGAGCCGCTTAGCTGACATTAATGTCCTCTTTTTCTTGATTTGGAGGCTTTTTTGGGGTATTTTTAATAATGAAAGGCTCATTCACTGCTTTATAAGTAGACCCCGTGTGTCTCTGCAGTTTTTTGGGGTATTTTTTTGGGTATTTGATTAATATCTGTGTTCAGTCACTTTCCTTTTTTATTTGACTTTTTTCGATGTTTCGATGTCTGTTTTTCCTTCTTGTAAAATAACGAGGCGCACTATTTTGCTATAAGGACAGGCCCAGGAAAGATGAAAGGAGCTCCCCTAACCTTCAGGGGTCATTCAAAGCCCATTGCACCCCTTAAACTCCTCCTCCTCCTCTTGTCGCTCCAATGGATTGCATCAGAATTGCACATTTTTGCCAAAATTTCTCAATTTTGTAAATTAAAATTTGGGGGAAATTTTAAACTCTCTCGTGTAATGTGGATTAAAATTTGGATACAGCAAAACAAAACGCACCCCTTAAAGTCCTCCACTTTTTTTTTTTTGCTCCGATGGATTGCATCAGAATTGCAAAATTTTTTTCAATGAAAATTTTGGAGGAATTGAAAACTCTTTCATGTAATGTGGATTCCAATTTGGAGACAGGAAAAAAACTGATTATTTTTAGAGACCATACAGGTCCTCTTTTTCCCATTTATCATAAGCAGGAAGAGCGGACTTGAGCAGATTGACGGCGTCTTTGGTGGTAGTAGCGAGTGGCGTCCTGTAGGTGGCGCTCGGAGGCCGGGCTGCCTTGCGTTCCCCAGGAAGCCTTGTCACAAGAATAAAGCAGCTGATCCTGGAATGTATTCAGTAGCAGCAGTACAAAGCTGATGAACTGGCGGAGGAGAGGCAGCGCCAGTAATCTCCTCTCCGGCATTCCCCCTCCTTTTTTTTTTTTCTTCTTTTTTTTTTCTTTTTCTTTTTCTCTTTTCAAGCCATCGTTGAATATCCCAAGTTCCCGGGGAAAAAAATAAAGAAGGCAGTTTATGGAGCGCCGGACTTCCAGGGAGGGGGTCACCGTCCGTCAGCTGCCGCTCCATTGAGACAGATTATGCCGCGCCGACTGAGCGGTCTCGGAGGGGGAGAGCCGATGGTGCAGCCTTGATCGGTCGCTGGTCAGCCGCCTCCATGCCAGCCAAGTGAGCCGGGATCGCCTTTGTGCTGCTGCTTTTTTTTTGGCTCCGGGATGTGATTGGGGTTTTTCGGAAGCTGGACAAGCGGGGTCGTCGCAGGCAGTTGTGGCTGGCGGACTTTCTCCTCGGCTACGTGGGGGCACGTCGCAGTTGCTCGGGACTGGTCGACTCGAGTGCAGAGACGGAGCAGGGACACAGCAAGCCGTTCCTGAAATGATGGTCTTAGACAAGGAGGACGGTAGGTGGGCTGAGGTGGAAATGGGGGGGGGGGGAGTGGGGGGTCCATCGCTGAATGCGGGAAAGACGGTCCTCAGTATGATGCAAATTTGGGGCTGCTATGAATATGGATGTGCAGGGAAGGCTGCTGTGTTTTTAGGCTTCTCTTTTCTCTAAGTCAATCTGTTCTATCTCATCGGGGGAACAAAGTAAAACGACGGCAGCTCTGGCTTCCTTAAAGGGTCTCTTCCTTCTAAACTGATATTTTGGTCTTGGATGCTGGAAGGCTGGACTGGCCACCACCATTAGCTATCCCTCAGGGACTCTGATGAGAGAGCCAGTAGTGGTGGCCAATTTTCAATGACCCCAGAGAGATAGCCGATAGCAGTGGCCAATCTTCCGGAACTATAAATAGATAGCCCTTAGCAGTGGCTGATCTTCAAGGACCCCATGGTGGTAGCTGTTAGTGGTGGCCAATCTTCTTGAACTCTGGAGAAGATGTCATTAGTGGTGGCCAATCTTCAGGGACTGCAGTGAGATGGCCATTGACAGTGGCCAATCATCGGGGACTGTGGAGAGATAGCCGTTAGCAGTGCCCGATCTTTAGAGAGCCTTGAGGGGTAGCTGTTGGTGACCGCCAATCTTCAGGGATCCCAGAGAGAAAGCTGTTAGTCATGGCAAATTGACAGGAACCCCAAAGAGATAGCCATTAGTGGTAGCCAATCCCTGGGGACCTAAAAGAGATGGCCATTAGCAATGGCCGATCATGGGGGGACCCCAGAGAGATAGTCAATAGCAGTGGGCAATCTTCGGGAACTATGGAGAGATAGAAATTAGCAGTGGCTAATCTTCAGGGACCCCAGAGAGGTATCTGTTAGTGGTGCCCAATCTTCAGAGACCCCAGGGAGGTAGCTGTTAGTGACCGCCAATCTTCAGGGATCTCAGAGAGAAAGCTGTTAGTCATAATCAATCGACAGGAACCCCAAAGACATACCCATTAGTGGTAGCCAATCCCTGGGGACCCCAGAGAGATGGCCATTAGAAATGGCCAATCACAGGGGACCCCATAGAGAATACTGATTAGTAGTGACCAATCTTCGGGAGCTATGAAGAGATAGCCATTAGCAGTGGTCAGGGACCCTAGAGAGGTAGCTGTTAGTGGTGGTCAATTTTCAGGGACTCTGGAGCAAATGTTGTTTAGCAATGGCCAGGGACTCCAGCGAGATAGCCGTTGGCAGTGGCCAATCATTGGGGACTATAGAGAGAGCTGTTAGCAGGGACCACCTTCTGGGCCCCCTTAGAGGTAGCTGTTAGTGACAGCCAATCTTCAGGGATCCCAGAAAGAAACACGTTATTCGTGGCCAACCTCACAGAGATACCCATTAGTGGTAGTCACTCCCTGGGGACCACAGTGAGATGGCCATTGCCAATGGTCAATCACAGGAGATCCCATAGAGATAAGTCATTAGTGGTTGCCAGTCATTGGTGACACCAAAGTCATTGGTGACACCAAAGAGATAGCTGTTAGTGGTGGCCGATCTACTTGAACCCCAAAGAGAGAGCCATTAGTGGTAGCTGCTCCCTGGGGACCACAGCGAGATGGCCATTGCCAATGGACAATCACAGGGGATCCCATACAGATAAGTCATTAGTGGTTACCAGTCATTGGTGACCCCAAAGAGATAGCTGTTAGTGGTGGCCGATCTACTTGAACCCCAAAGAGAGAATCATTAGGGGTGGCCGATCACTAGGGACCCCAGAATGGAAGATGGTGGTGACTGATTATTGTGGACTCCACAAAGATAGCCGTTAGCGTTGACCGTTCACTGGGGACCCCGGAGATAGCTGTTAGTGGTGGCCCATCTCCAGGGACATGGCAGAGTTTGCAGCTGGAGTAGTAGTGAGACTAGGGGGCCAAGCTTGGGTCACCCTACCATTGGAGACCCACCTATTAAAAGTCATTGAGACTACAAATGGGTCCTTCTCACCAAAATATCAGCATTAAGAGAACTGTCCTTTAAAAGTGTAACGTTGCGATAACTTTTCATGCAACAAGGACAGGCAGAGAAACGATTGACTGTGCAGTAATGATCATAATCTGTTTTGATGCATTACGCCTGTACAAGCTCTTGAAGTATCCGGCGAGTGGAAAATGGTCAGGTTTTTTTTTTTTTGTTGCCGCACACCAGTCTAGACTTTTTCTCCATGTGCTGAAGGTGTCCATACATTTTTTTCTGATCTACAATCTCCTTTGTTCTATTATAAATTCCAAATGTATCTAGTGATTCAGTTACCAGTTTTCGATGATTATATTGTATCTTCTGGTGTGAAGATTTATGTACAATTCTTTCCAAACTTAATACATTGTATAATTAGATTGTAACATGTATGGAAGGCTCAGGCCACAGAGGGAAGTCTCTCATTGAGAATGATGGATAGTGAAATAATCACAAACTCCTAGACACCTTTTTTTGCTTTCCTGGTGAACAGACTTTTCATTTTTCTTACTAAAATGGGAAATGTCTGCGATCGGTCTATCAAGTCTGAGAATCTCTGCATTTTTGACACTCTTATAAGTCCGCTATCCTCTGTCACAATGCGAAGCAAAATCCCCAAAATTCTGTAATTAAGGATACCTCAAGAACCTGTATTAATATAGAATGAGACAGGCAATGAAGAGTTAATTACTGTGTCCTGCTCTGAAAATAATGCATTTTGCCGCCAAGGTGGAATTACCCTTTAAGTGTCACTGAGCACCAATCTGCTCCTTCCCCTCCAAAAACCATTAAGAATAAAAATTTTAAAAAAACTAGAAGAGAGTTTATCGCTCTCATCTGTCTGACCGATTATCCAAATATTTTCTCTATGGCTGCAAAGCTGACATTAGTCCCTGAAAGCCAGCAGCCTCTGCTAAACTGCTTTCCAGGGGATCAATGGCTTATTTTCTGAAAATTTCCATTTTAAATGGGATGGGGGGTAGGGGGGGGTGTAATAAGTATTGCAGGCCTCCTGGATGGACGAAGCCACCATATGTCTTTCTCACCAGAGACTGCGTGCAGGAAAACGCCGCCGCTTCTGTTATTGTAAACTTTTGAAAGGAGAAACAAATTGACAGTCGCGCTATTTTTCGAGGTAACATAATGAAGGACACATGTATCCCCTTCAACCAACCAATTCAATTGGTGATGTTTAATATAAAAGGGACAACACAAAATCAAAATGCCATTTATTAATATTTCAGGCATGCGTCACGGTTACACAGATGATCAAAGATGTAAGGAGTCTACAGGCCAAGAACATTAAACGCTTGTCTGGCAGGCGGGAAAATGAATAGAATTCTGGAGTGCATCACCAGCAGGAGGAAGGAGGTCCTGATTCCTCTATATAGATCTTTATATCACTAGAGGGATCACCAGCAGGAGGAAGGAGGTCCTGATTCCTCTATATAGATCTTTATATCACTAGAGGGGTCACCAGAAGGAGGAAGGAGGTCCTAATTCCTCTATATAGATCTTTATATCACTAGAGGGGTCACCAGCAGGAGGAAGGAGGTCCTGATTCCTCTATATAGATCTTTATATCACTAGAGGGATCACCAGTATGGAGAAGGAGGTCCTGATTCCTCTATATAAATCTTTATATCACTAGAGGGGTCACCAGCAGGAGGAAGGAGGTCCCGATTCCTCTATAAAGATCTTTATATCACTAGAGGGGTCACCAGTATGGAGAAGGAGGTCCTGATTCCTCTATATAGATCTTTATATCACTAGAGGGATCACCAGCAGGAGGAAGGAGGTCCCGATTCCTCTATAAAGATCTTTATATCACTAGAGGGATCACCAGCAGAAGGAAGGGGGCCCTGATTCCTCTATAAAGATCTTTATATCACTAGAGGGATCACCAGCAGGAGGAAGGAGGTCCTGATTCCTCTATATAGATCTTTATATCACTAGAGGGGTCACCAGCAGGAGGAAGGAGGTCCCGATTCCTCTATAAAGATCTTTATATCACTAGAGGGATCACCAGCAGAAGGAAGGGGGCCCTGATTCTTCTTTATATCACTAGAGGGATCACCAGCAGGAGGAAGGAGGTCCTGATTCCTATATATAGATCTTTATATCACTAGAGGGGCCACCAGCAGGAGGAAAGGGGTCCTGATTCCTATATATAGATCTTTGTATTACTAGAGGTATCACCAGCAGGAGGAAGGAGGTCCCGATTCCTCTATAAAGATCTTTATATCACAAGAGGGGTCACCAGCAGGAGGAAGGAGGTCCTGATTCCTCTATATAGATCTTTATATCACTAGAGGGATCACCAGCAGGAGGAAGGAGGTCCTGATTCCTCTATGTAGATCTTTATATCACTAGAGGGATCACCAGCAGGAGGAAGGAGGTCCTGATTCCTCTATATAGATCTTTATATCACTAGAGGGATCACCAGCAGGAGGAAGGAGGTCCTGATTCCTCTATATAGATCTTTATATCACTAGAGGGGTCACCAGCAGGAGGAAGGAGGTCCTGATTCCTCTATATAAATCTTTATATCACTATAGGGATCACCGGCAGGAGGAAGGAGGTCCTGATTCCTCTATATAGATCTTTATATCACTAGAGGGGTCACCAGCAGGAGGAAGGAGGTCCTGATTCCTCTATATAGATCTTTATATCACTAGAGGGGTCACCAGAAGGAGGAAGGAGGTCCTGATCCCTCTATATAGATCTTTATATCACTAGAGGGATCACCAGCAGGAGGACGGAGGTCCTGATTCCTCTATGTAGATCTTCATATCGCTAGGGGGATCACCAGCAGGAGGAAGGGGGTCCTGATTCCTCTATATAGATCTTTATATCACTAGAGGGGTCACCAGCAGGAGGAAGGAGGTCCTGATTCCTCTATATAGATCTTTATATCACTAGAGGGGTCATCAGCAGGAAGAAGGAGGTCCCAATTCTTCTTTATATCACTAAAGGGGTCACCAGCAGGAGGAAGGAGGTCCCGAAGCCTATATATATAGGTCTTTAGTGAGACCTCATTTAGAATGTTGTGTCCAGTTCTGGAGACTTCACTTACAAATGATATTAAGATAGAATGAGTCCAGAGATGGGGAACAAAAATGGTGAAAGGTCTGAGGGATAAAATGTATGAGGTGGGACTTAATATGTAGTCTGGAGGAAAGAATTGAAAGGGGAGACATAATTGAAACACCTAAATGCATAAAAGGTGCATTTAAGGTTCAGGAGGGCAGGATTTTCAGTATGACTCTATGATTGAGAACATGGGG
>NC_133334.1:6545331-6548296 GCF_042186555.1 Aquarana catesbeiana | reverse complement strand
GCACAGTACAGGGGGGTCAGGAGGGCACAGTACAGGGGGGGGTCAGGAGGGCACAGTACAGGGGGGGGTCAGTAGGACACAGTACAGGGGTGGTTTAGGAGGGCACAGTACGGGGGGGTCAGGAGGGGCACAGTACAGGGGGGGGTTCAGGAGGGCACAGTACAGGGGGGGGTCAGTAGGGCACAGTACGGGGGGGTCAGGAGGGCACAGTACAGGGGGGGTTCAGGAGGCACAGTACAGGGGGGGGTCAGTAGGGCACAGTACAGGGGGGTCAGGAGGGCACAGTTCAGGGAGGTCAGGAGGGCACAGTTCAGGGGGGGTCAGGAGGGCACAGTTCAGGGGGGGTCAGGAGGGCACAGTACAAGGGGGTCAGGAGGGCACAGTACAGGGGGGGGTCAGGAGGGCACAGTACAGGGGGGGTCAGGAGGGCACAGTACAGGGGGGGGGTCAGGAGGGCACAGTACAGGGGGGGTCAGGAGGGCACAGTACAGGGGGGGTCAGTAGGCACAGTACAGGGGGGGTCAGGAGGGCACAGTACAGGGGGGGTCAGTAGGGCACAGTACAGGGGGGGGTCAGGAGGGCACAGTACAGAGGGGGGGACAGGAGGGCACAGTACAGAGTGGGGGTCAGTAGGGCACAGTACAGGGGGGGTCAGGAGGGCACAGTACAGGGGTGGTCAGGAGGGCACAGTATAGGGGTGGTCAGGAGGGCACAGTACAGGGGGGGGTCAGTAGGGGCACAGTACGGGGGGGGTCAGGAGGGCACAGTACAGAGGGGGGGACAGGAGGGCACAGTACAGAGTGGGGGTCAGTAGGGCACAGTACAGGGGGGGTCCAGGAGGGCACAGTACAGAGGGGGGGTCAGTAGGGCACAGTACAGGGGGGGTCAGGAGGGCACAGTACAGAGGGGGGGTCAGTAGGGCACAGTACAGGGGTGGTCAGGAGGGCACAGTACAGGGGGGGGTCAGGAGGGCACAGTACAGGGGGGGGGTCAGGAGGGCACAGTACAGGGGCGGGTCAGGAGGGCACAGTACAGGTTCTGGGACACGGCCATCCTGGGAAAGCTTAAAGCGGAGTTCCACCCACTTTTGAGAGGTTGCTCTTACAGGAAAGACCACCTCTCCACCCCTCGTTTTTGGCTAGTTAAAACATTTTTTTTCTTCTAACTTACTTTTTTATGAAGTATAGCCTGTACTTCCGATCCATCCAGTCCGCGGGGCAGGACATCATATCCTCTTCTTCGGCGAGCCCCGCTCTCCTGCTGTCTTCTGGGACCTGTGTGTGTCCAAGAAGACAGCCGGCCATTGACAAAGCACCGCGTGACTCGCGCATTCCGCAGTAGGAAACGGACAGTGAAGCCGCAAGGCTCCACTGCCAGTTTCTCTTAATTAGAATGGTGGCCCCCGCACCCGATCCGATGGCCGGCCCGGCCTTGGGGGGGGGGGGGGCGATATTGGACAGGTAAGTGTTATTAAAAGTCAGCAGCTACAGTGTCTGTAGCTGCTGACTTAAAAAAAAAATTGTGGGTAGAACACCGCTTTAATAAAAAGGGTGACTATCCCAGCAAATCCGGGACATCTGGTATAATACAAGATTATCATGGGGCCCCCATGCAGCTGGGGCCCCCTGGGCAGTGCCCATCCATTAAGACTGCCCTGGTTTGAGAACTTTTATTGGAGAAGCCGTCTTGGGTTGTGGTTTGCTTGCCTTTATTGGGGTCCCCCGTCCCGAGATTGAGGACCGTTTTCAGATTTTGAGAGGAAATCTATATTTTCAGGGATTGTATCAGCAGGTTTATACACTGTGTGGGGGTTTAATAGCCCAAATCTCTCCTCGCGGGGCGGACGATCAGCGCCGGTAATAGTCGTCCCGCAGATCTTCTTTGCATTTATTGATTATTATAAAGACCCCAATAGCTGCGAGAACATAAATAGAGAAAAATAAATGGCAAATGTGTGAAACTCGCTGTACGGTTTAATACTTTTCACTTTAATAAAGTCTAAAGGCAGGTGAGGGGGGATTAGGGGGGGGATCAAAGCTGTTGTGAGGGTCCTACCAGACCTCGTGTTTAATCATTTACATCGAATGGCAGATCGTTCGTGTCATATTTAAGTGCATTTTCCCCCAAAGATTGGAGAAAATTATATATCGGGAGCGGAGGTGAAGAGATGATTACAGGTCTGGTGTAATATCACACAGATCTATACAGAAGAACACAATTTAAATTTTGGATTTTTTTTTTTTTTGTGTGTGTGGGGGGGAGGGGGGGGGGGATTTATCACATTGTAGAATTAATCCCGGGGTAAAATCGCAGGGGACTCCTCTTCAGATGTCGTCTTTTTCCTTCAGAATAATTATGTCACTGTGGGATGTGAAGATCGGGAGGGAAAATGACGTCCCATAAATCCACAATAGTACAGATCGCCTAACCAATCACAGCAAAAAAGTTGCATATAGTGAGGATAAATCTGACCACACACAGCGAGACGGTACAATCTGCACAGAAATCATACAATCCAATCCAACTGATAACATTTAGATGGGATTGTATTAAATATCGATTAAACATGCTGCAAAGTGTTCCATCAGATCATGTACGGCGGGGGAAAATAGCGATTTGATCCCCTGCAGATTGTGTAAGTTTGCCCAGAAATGAAGGGTCTATAATTTTTATCATAGGTGTATTTTACATGATAGAGACAGGATATCAACCAAAAATCAAGAAAAGAGCACATAAAAACAGATGCTATAAATTTAAGTTGCAGTTCAGTGAGTAAAATAAGTATTTGATCCCCAAGCAAAATGACTTTAGTAGTTGGTGGAGAAACCCTTTGTTGGTGATCACAGAGGTCAGACGTTTCTTGTAGGTGGTGACCAGGTTTGCACACATCTCAGGAGGGATTTTGGTCCACTCTTCTTTACAGATCTTCTCTATATCCTTCAGGTTTCTTGGCTGTCGCTTGGCG
>NC_133334.1:6502831-6540331 GCF_042186555.1 Aquarana catesbeiana | reverse complement strand
CGCTCCTACACCACCCCTGCCCATTGGCATGAATGGGCATCATTGCGGAAACGCCTGAGAAGCGCTTCGAAGCGCCGCAACATGGGCAGTTTTTAACCCCCATTCTTCGGCCCCTAGCGGGGTTAAAAGCGTCCCGCTAGCGGCTGAAAAGCACCGCTAAAACTACGTAAAGCGCTGCTAAAATGAGCGGCGCTTCACCACCAACGTGGCTGTGGCTGCAGTGTGAAAGCAGCCTTCATTGAAACGTTTTGTGGATGTATTATCGCAGTATTGACATTTCCATGATGCACTATGTAGATGGAGTTTTAGATTTGACCAAGGATCCTTGTCCTGATCTGTGTGTCTGTTCATCATCACTGCTCTAGTATAGCGATGCTTCGCTGCAAAAGGGCTACTAGTCTTTATATATGCTCCTGTATTCTTTGGAATATTGCACTACGGGGATGAAAAGGGGGGGTTTTGTATGGTTTGTACTGTTCATTATAAATGTCGAATAAAAAGAATTTTCAAAAAAAAAGTTTGTATTTATTTATAAGAGTGTGTGTCTGATATATATAGATTCATGTATTTGTGTTTGAGCTTTGGGATGCACACCCTAATACAATAGGCAGCACACACCTATGGTAATCGTTAGGGTGAGTGGTGATTGTTAGGGGTAATCATTAGCTTAGCAGTAATAATTAGGGTTAATGGTAATTGTTAGGGTTAATGGTAATCATTAGGGTTAGGGTTAATGGTAATTGTTAGTGTTAGCATTAATTATTAGTGTCAATGGTAATCGTTAGGGTTAGTGGTAACTGTTAGGGGTAATCGTTAGGTTAGCAGTAACTATTAGGGTTAGGGTTAATGGTAATCGTTAGTGTTAGCGGTAATTATTAGGGTTAGGGTTAATGGTAATTGTTAGCGGTAATTGTTAGGGTTAATGGTAATCCTTAGGGTGAGTGGTGATTGTTAGGGGTAATCGTTAGGTTAGCGGTAATTGTTAGGGTTAATGGTAATCATTAGGGTTATCATTCTACCCCTAATAATCACCGCTAACCCTAACAATTTCCATTAACCCTAATGACTACTGCTAACCCTAACTCTAACCCAAGCCCTTAACACTAACATGCAACTTTGAAGACATAAAGGTTTCCTGCACTACTTGGATGCGACTTTGATGGGACTTGAGTGGTAGAGAGTGTGAAGTCGCATCAAAGTCGCACTCCATGAACAGAACTGTCATCCTTTCTTATTAGCAAAAAGAAAAGCAAAGCGCATAAACCCCCCCCCCCCCCCCCCCCCAACATTTGTGTTTTTGAAGCAGGTTCATTGAAGTCTATTGCACACAATCTGCTGCGGAGGGGAAAGTCCCTTTCCCTTTCCAAACAAACCACTGGCTCAAAATGCACAGATGTAAACTAGATCCATAGGAAACCATGTTACAAGGACTGTAGTGCGTTTCTGTAAAATGCATAGGTGTGAAGCTCGGGTGAGTGACCCCACTGAGCCATTTCCAGCCCATCCAGCCCCTTAAAAAAAAAACTCCAAAGCCACCAAAATTAGATTTTACCAAAATTTTGGTGATGAGAAAACTGTCTGGCCCCATGGAACCTCTCATCATTCTGGCAGCCCTGAAGATTGTGTTCCAGGGGGAGAGTCGCTAAGTCTCTGTATATGAAGACCATTCATATGGGACTGTCCACCTTCTAGAAGAAGTCCTCCTGCAGGAGATGGGGGGTGGCAGGAACAGTTGTCAATGAAAGGGTTAAGTGGCAGGAAGAATAATGTGTGTGATGACAGTGACAGAGCAATTCTTTTGTCCTCAGAATTGATTTTGTAGTTGGAAACGTTTACCATCTGTGCTTAAATGTTGTAGACCCCCCAAATAAAACAAAAAGCAGCCCTGCCCGTCTTTGTCATGCAAACAGAATCTCTGAATCATCCGCAGAATTGTTGCTGCCATCAGGTCATAACCAATACATGCAAAAACCGACACCCTACCAAATGATGTGCATGTACCCCTTCTCCCACCCCCTTCCATTACACCCCCCCTCCCCCCATCATGCTCATCTGGTAGGTGTGTGGACCAATACAAGTTAGCATTTGATTTTGGTGATTCATGAAGGTCGCTTTTCTTGTGGGGCGGTAATACTTCGGGGAAATGTGACTTAGGATGCTGCCTCTCCGGTCGCGGCGAACGGATCGCTCAGCCGGTAATCTGTAAAGTTAGGAGATCCTGGTAATAAGAGTCAAATAGCTTGACATTGATTTTAAAAGTATTTTGGATACAACTGATACAATTAGAAACTTTCTTTGTTTACACATTTTGTTACATTCTTTTTATCAGAGGTCTCCAAACCTTCTAAACAAAGGGCCAGTTTAATATCCTTCGGGGGGGGAGGTAAGCTATGGCCGTTTATGCCGCGTACACACGATCGGAAATTCCACCAGCAAAAGTCCGATGTGAGCTTTTGGTCGGAAATTCCGACCGTGTGTACGCTCCATCGAACTTTTGCTAGCGGAATTTCCGCCAGCAAAAGACTGAGAGCAGGTTCTCTATTTTTCCATCGGAAAAAGTTCCTATCGGAAATTCCGTTCATCTGTATGCAATTCCGACGCGCAAAAAAACACGCATGCTCAGAATCAAGTACGAGACGGAAGCGCTCGGTCTGGTAAAACGAGATAAACGCGAGATTAGCAGAAGGAGCCCAAAGGGTGGCGTGCTTCGTACGGAACTTCCCTTTTCTGGTGAAGTCATACGCTTTGTACGTCACTGCGTTATTGACGGTCGGAAAGTTCAGAGAACCTTTGTGTGACCGTGTGTATGCAAGCCAAGCTTGAGCGGAATTCCGTCTGAAAAACCATCCAAGGGTTTTCTGATGAAAATTCCGATCGCGTGTACGCGGCACTAGAGTACAAAGGGTGTTCTGTGGGGAAAAACGATGCCCCATCTTTGGTGTCCGTGGAGGAATTGTGCCCCATCATTGGTGTCATTGGGAAGAGTTTTGTCCCATTATTGGTGTCATTAGGAGGGATTGTGTCCCATTGTTGGTATCCATGTAAGAAATAGTGCCCCAAGGGCTGGATAAAAGCAAGCTAAGGGCCACATCTGGCCCCCGGGCCGCAGCCTGGAGACCACTGTTACAAATATATTTTATTTGTCTACATGACATTAAAATGATCAAAAATGTCAATTAATGATTGGTTCATCATCTGTCATTTCTGTTACTATACACATTAATGGATCTTTCACGTGGGCACTGCATTTAAATGAACATTGTGCATAGTTCTAAACCCCTCACTATACTAATCAATGCACAGTACTACTTCTCTTGTCCTGTATGTCGGGTGTAATTCTCGGTATCTGTTCTTATTCTGTATATATGGACTCTGCACAGTACTACTTCTCTTGTCCTGTATGTCGGGTGTAATTCTCGGTATCTGTTCTTATTCTGTATGTATGGACTCTGCACAGTACTACTTCTCTTGTCCTGTATGTCGGGTGTAATTCTCGGTATCTGTTCTTATTCTGTATGTATGGACTCTGCACAGTACTACTTCTCTTGTCCTGTATGTCGGGTGTAATTCTCGGTATCTGTTCTTATTCTGTATGTATGGACTCTGCACAGTACTACTTCTCTTGTCCTGTATGTCGGGTGTAATTCTCGGTATCTGTTCTTATTCTGTATATATGGACTCTGCACAGTACTACTTCTCTTGTCCTGTATGTCGGGTGTAATTCTCGGTATCTGTTCTTATTCTGTATGTATGGACTCTGCACAGTACTACTTCTCTTGTCCTGTATGTCGGGTGTAATTCTCGGTATCTGTTCTTATTCTGTATGTATGGACTCTGCACAGTACTACTTCTCTTGTCCTGTATGTCGGGTGTAATTCTCGGTATCTGTTCTTATTCTGTATGTATGGACTCTGCACAGTACTACTTCTCTTGTCCTGTATGTCGGGTGTAATTCTCGGTATCTGTTCTTATTCTGTATGTATGGACTCTGCACAGTACTACTTCTCTTGTCCTGTATGTCGGGTGTAATTCTCGGTATCTGTTCTTATTCTGTATGTATGGACTCTGCACAGTACTACTTCTCTTGTCCTGTATGTCGGGTGTAATTCTCGGTATCTGTTCTTACTCTCTATGTGCCCCGTGTCACTTCTCTTACACTATTCAGGTCTCCATGTGTGAAGGGGACTTTGCCTTTGCTGATTGCTCCAGGTCTCATCATTCCCCCCAATCACATGGATATTGTAGTATCAGAGACAACACTCTTGTGATGTAATAAAGTATCACCTTCTAGTCTCTCCCAGTTGCTACATTTGGATACATTGTATAGAGCACAGACAGTGTGCAGTGTGGTGTCTATGGTGCTGGACTCTCCATGTGATTGTGTTTGTGGGAAATAACCAGGGGCGTAGGTACAGGGGATGCAGGGGTCACCATTGCGACCCGGCCCCATGCTCTAGGGGCCTGTGATGCCAGGTTTTCCCCTCCCACTGACTGCAGCAGGGAATGTGTCAGGATCAAGAGCGGTGAAGGTGCCGGTAAATGTGCCATTTACCAGCCCCTTCCTTGTCTTTATGAATTGAGTCAGTGATCGGTACTGATCATCATTCATAGCTGAGGCATAGTAAGCTTTTTCATATGCCTCAGTTTATGAATGAACGGGAAGCCTCTGTACAGAGCGGTTCCTATTCATTCAAGCTGCAGAGAAAGGAACTGAGGAATCTCTGTCCTCAGTAGGGGTGCAACGGATCGTCATCGATCCGTGATCCGTACGGATCAACCTCCGCAGATCGGGACACCCACGATCCATGAAGCGCTCTGTGGCCTCGGCCATAGGAAAGGCCGCGGCTTCGGCCTAGCTACGGAGCGGCGGCCATCCTGGTACGTCAAATGACAGAGTGATCACTTGTAAAAAACCGGCGTTGGTTCCTCTCTCCCCTTTGTGTACTGATCTGTACAGTGGAGGGGAGAGTTCGGATGGCAACAGTGCCAATACTCTGCCAATACTCTGCCAATACTCAGCCAATACCCTGCCAATACCCTGCCAATACCCTGCCATACTCTGCCATACCCTGCCAATACTCTGCCAATACTCAGCCAATACCCTGCCAATACTCTGCCAATACTCTGCCATACTCTGCCATACTCTGCCATACCCTGCCAATACTCTGCCAATACTCAGCCAATACCCTGCCAATACCCTGCCAATACCCTGCCATACTCTGCCATACCCTGCCAATACTCTGCCAATACTCAGCCAATACCCTGCCAATACTCTGCCAATACTCTGCCATACTCTGCCATACTCTGCCATACCCTGCCAATACTCTGCCAATACTCAGCCAATACCCTGCCAATACTCTGCCAATACTCTGCCATACTCTGCCATACCCTGCCAATACTCTGCCAATACTCTGCCAATACTCAGCCAATACCCTGCCAATACTCTGCCAATACTCTGCCATACTCTGCCATACTCTGCCATACCCTGCCAATACTCTGCCAATACTCTGCCAATACTCAGCCAATACCCTGCCAATACTCTGCCATACTCTGCCATACTCTGCCATACTCTGCCATACCCTGCCAATACTCTGCAAATACTCAGCCAATACCCTGCCAATACTCTGCCAATACTCTTCCATACCCTGCCAATACTCTGACATACCCTGCCAATACTCTGCCAATACTCAGCCAATACTCTGCCAATACTCTGCCATACCCTGCTAATATATTATTACAGTGGGGGAGATTGCGGATATTACAGTGGGGGAGATTTTTTTTTGTTGATCCGAAAATGATCCGAACCGTGACTCCTGATCCGAAGAACGATCCGAACCGTGAGTTTTTTGATCCGTTGCACCCCTAGTCCTCAGTCCCTTTCTCTGTCTCAAAAGTGAGACCTCAGGGGTCTGTTTAGACTTATATTTCCCCAAAGCCTCCCAATGGGGGTCCTAAAATATATGTAAAAAATAAAATTTGTATAAAAATAATAACAGACCAAAAAGGGAGCGGAGAACATCACTGTTGGAGTTTAATTCACTTTTAGGGCTCATCACCCGGGTGTGATTATAATCCATCGATCAGTGCTGGCAGAATGATCCTCCCTAAAATCCTGTCCTGTAAATGATTCTGTAATGTTCGCATGACTACAAGCTTAGGGCTCAAATGCACATCATTAGTTGCCGGGACTCTAGACAACTCCAGCCTCCTAGCAATGAACAGTGCATGGTGGTCCCAAATAGCTAATTCATTCAGGACCAATGTGTAAATATCTCTGGTGTGTAACAGACTCCAGCAGTGTCCTCAGATTCCACACTATTAGGGCTAGTTTATACATCCAGCTGGGGGTCAGTAAAACCAGGTGGTTAAGCCTCGATTTTACTGCCACTCACCGCCCGCTGGAACAGTAACATGCAGCTGCTCATACCTGTACAAATGCCACAGCCACAATGTTGTGCTTTGTAGGGGCGCCAAAAATTAAACAGCATGCCTTCTTTGGTGGGTGTTGCTGCTGCCCAATGTGACCAATGCAAGTCTACAGTGCCACCCTGTAACCCAGCAACCAAATGCAATGTGGCATTTAAAGGGTTGAATCAGGCAGTGAGGAGGCAACATATCAGTGTAAGAGAAGGACACTTCCTGATGACCACCAATGTAAGTGGAGGACCTTCTCCGCTGACCACCAATGTAAGAGGAGGACCTTCTCTGCTGACCACCAATGTAAGAGAAGGACCTTCTCTGCTGACCACCAATGTAAGAGGAGGACCTTCTCTGCTGACCACCAATGTAAGAGAAGGACCTTCTCCCCTCACCACCAATGTAAGAGGAGGACATTCTCTGTTGGCCATCAATGTAAGGGGAGGACCTTCTCGGTTGGCCACCAATGTAAGAGGAGAACCTTCTTCTCTGACCAGCAATGTAAGAGGAGGATTCTTCCTGCTGGCCTGCAGTGTATTAGGAGGACCTTCTCCTCTGATCACCAATGTAAGAGGAGGACCTTCTCTGCTGACCACCAATGTAAAAGAAGGACCTTCTCCCCTTACCACCAATGTAATGTAAGAGGAGGACATTCCCTGTTTGCCACCAATGTAAGAGGAGGACCTTCTCGGCTGGCCACCAATGTAAGAGGAGAACCTTCTCCTCTGACCACCAATGCAAGAAGAGGACCTTTTCTGCTGACCCTCCGAGCTCTTTTACCGCTTAAAACCAATGTAAATAGTGTACCTTCTCCTCTAACCATCAATGTAAATGGAGGATCCTTCCTGCTGGCCTGCAGTGTATTAGGAGGACCTTCTCCTCTGACCACCAGTGTAAGAGGATAACCTTCTTCGCTGGCCATCAATGCAATAGGAAGATCTTTCCTGCTGACCACCAATGTAGGAGGAGGACCTTCTCCCCTCACCACCAATGTAAGAGGAGGACATTCTCTGTTGGCACCAATGTAAGGGGAGGACCTTCTCAGTTAGCCACCAATGTAAGAGGAGAATCTTCTCCTCTGACCACCAATGCAAGAAGAGGACCTTTTCTGCTGACCCTCCGAGCTCTTTTACCGCTTAAAACCAATGTAAATAGTGTACCTTCTCCTCTAACCATCAATGTAAATGGAGGATCCTTCCTGCTGGCCTGCAGTGTATTAGGAGGACCTTCTCCTCTGACCACCAGTGTAAGAGGATAACCTTCTTCGCTGGCCATCAATGCAATAGGAAGATCTTTCCTGCTGACCACCAATGTAGGAGGAGGACCTTCTCCCCTCACCACCAATGTAAGAGGAGGACATTCTCTGTTGGCACCAATGTAAGGGGAGGACCTTCTCAGTTAGCCACCAATGTAAGAGGAGAATCTTCTCCTCTGACCACCAATGCAAGAAGAGGACCTTTTCTGCTGACCCTCCCAGGTCGTACACCGCTTAAAACCAATGTAAATAGTGGACCTTCTCCTCTAACCATCAATGTAAGAGGAGGATCCTTCCTGCTGGCCTGCAGTGTATTAGGAGGACCTTCTCCTCTGACCACTAGTGGTCAGAGGAGAACCTTCTTTGCTGGCCATCAATGCAATAGGAGGATCTTTTCTGCTGACCACCAATATAAGAGGAGGACCTTCTCTGCAGACCACCAAGAAGAGGTCCTTCTTCACTGATCGCGGATGTAAGAGGAAGACCTTCACTGATGTAAGAGAAGGACCTTTCCTACAGACACCCCAATGTAAGGGAATGACCTTCTTCATTGAATACCAGTGTAAGAGGAGGAACTTCGACACTAACAATGAATGTAAGAGGAGGACGTTCTCTGCTGAACATCAGTGTAAGAGATGGACTTTCTTTGCTGGCCACCAATGTAAGAGGAGGATCCTTTCTGCTGTGCCCCCCCCCCCCCAATGTATGGAAGCACAACAACTTTCACTGTTTGCTTTTATTTTCTGCCCATTAATTTTTTCTCCGTATTCATTTCTGATAATGGTTTTCTCATATAGAGCAAGAGAATGTTAAAAAATAAAAGTATTGACCTTTGTTTGAGTCTAGACACACCATATTCTTTTTTTTTTTTTTTTTTCATTCTCTGAACGACGTACCGGTCACGCTATAAGTGTTTAGCAGGAATTCCCTGAGGCTTGAAAATTATTTAAAGGGTTCCTCTGAGGTGAAAAGGTTGAGAACGGCTAATTTTATATACATTCAATATTTTTTTATCGTGCCGTAACCCTGTACAGGTCCATCATCTCCATCGTATAGACCAGTGGGTTCTCAACCCTGCCCTCAAGTACCCCCAAACAGGCCGTGTTCTGGGAATTCATCTTAAGATAAAATAGGTGTCCAAAAATACCAAGCCATTGACTCCGACTTTAAACCACCTGTGCAAGACAAAGGAAAACCTGCAAACATGGCCTGCAGGGGGGGGTACTTGAGGACTGAGGTTGAGAACCTCTGGTATAGACAAGCTGTGTCAGCCCCCAAGGAGAAGCAGGTGGGCAGCAGATTGGCACGCAATGCCATCCTCCTTCCTCAGCCTAATGCATTGCTTCCAGCTGAGAAGGATCCCGGTAAAGGTATTACCATATCCAGAACGCCCCCCCCCTGCCGCTTTTTAAAGTGTCTTCAAGATGGCCGCCCTCCCGCTCTCATGCTAATCTTAAAAGATGCACTCAGGGATTGTTTAAAAGCCATCTCCTGCCCCCCCACCCGCTAGGCTGAGTCCCTGGGGGTCCCTCATCTCCAATAAAAGTCCAGGCAGCGGCCCCTCTGCGCCGCGATGACCTATTTGCATAGCGCGACGTTCTCCTCTCAGGAAAATGGCCCCTTTTATATCCTTGTGGGTTTTTTTTTTTTTTTTTTTACTCGGTGCCCTGCTATTCATTTGTCTATCCAGAGCAATAAAGGGTAATAGTAAAGTAACATAAATTGCTCTGTCTCTCCGAATCCACGTCTCGCTAATGTACCCGGATTAACTCAACCGTAAATTGTCTCCTTCGGATGCAGCGGCTGGCTAAAAGTTTCCTCTCTGATTCATGATTTGGATTGCTTTTAACAGCTATTGGCTAAGCAATATGGCAAATGTAGAAGGTGATGCAATTGGCATTACGGAGAGAGGATGCACAGGAGCATGTAATGCAGTCAATACTCTACATTAACTACTGATGCCCAATTACAGGGCCTGGAAAAGTGCCTTTTACAAGCATTAGGACTTGCAGAAGAGCTGAGATCACCTGCCGCTTCTTGCCTAAAAGCTTCACCCTTTGTTGGCCGGCGAGGCGCTCTGCCCGGCTCTGTCACGTACTGAAGTCACTTTGTGACGGCTAAATCCCGCTCCTCTATAGATTATCCATACGCGGCTCCATCAAAGTGTTTGCACTCAATCAATCCTTTTTTTTCTTTTTTCTTTGTAAAGTGCGCCGCGGCGTAACAATTAAAGGAGAAGGAAGCTTTGAAATACAATATTCCGAAGATTCTTCTTCTTCTTCTTCTTCTTCTAAAAAAAAAAAAACCTTTCCGAATACGTGAGAGACATTGAGAGGATACATTGGAACGCGTTCAGCTTTCTCCGTGCGCCGCGTATCGGAACATATTGGGGCTCATTCACAAAAGAACCGTTCTTGGCGATGCGCAATTTATTAAATTCGTTACTGTGTTGCGTGGTAATACACTAAATACTCGCGTTACTGCGTTGTAGTACAGCTACAATTCGAATGGCACCCCCTAAGCGTTGAGGGGCTCATTCACACCAGAGCGTTTTCGTGAATGCACGCAGAATGGTATGTTTTTGCATGCGTTTTTCCGCACACGTCAAAAAGCACGTTAAAAAATAAAAAAAAAAAAAAAACAATTAAAGCAGAAGGAAGCTTTAAAATAAAATATTCCGAAGGTTCTTCTAAAAAATAAAAAAAAAAAACTTTCCAAATACGTGTGAGGCATTGAGAGGATGCATTGGAACGCGTTCAGCTTGCTCTTTGCGCCGCTTATCGTAAAATTGGGGCTCATTCACAAAAGAACCATTCTTGGTGATGTGCAATTTATTACATTCATTACTGTATGGCGTTGTAATCCATGATATACGCGTTACTGCGTTGTAGTACAGTTAATAATCAATAAATAATCAATTAAAGGAGAAGGAAGCTTTGAAATACAATATTCCGAAGGTTCTTCTTCTTCTTCTAAAAAAAAAAAAAAAACCTTTCCGTATACGTGTGAGACATTGAGAGGATGCATTGGAACGCGTTCAGCTTGCTCTGTGCGCCGCGTATCGTAACATATTGGGGCTCATTCACAAAAGAACTGTTCTTGGTGATGCGCAATTTATTACATTCATTACTGTGTTGCGTTGTAATACACTAAATACTCGCGTTACTGTGTTGTAGTACAGCTACAATTTGAATGGCACCCCCTAAGCGTTGAGAGGCTCATTCACACCTGAGCGTTTTCGTGAATGTACGCAGAATGGTATGTTTCTGCGCGCGTTTTTCAAAAAGCACATAAAAAAAATCAATTAAAGCAGAAGGAAGCTTTTAAATAAAATATTCCGAAGGTTCTTCTAAAAAAAGACCTTTCCGAATACGTGTGAGGCATTGAGAGGATGCATTGGAACGCGTTCAGCTTGCTCTGTGCGCCGCTTATCGTAAAATTGGGGCTCATTCACAAAAGAACTGTTCTTGGTGATGCGCAATTTATTACATTCATTACTGTATGGCGTTGTAATCCACGAGATACGCATGACTGCGTTGTAGTACAGTTACAATTTGAATGGCAACCCCTAAGCGTTGAGGGACCATTTAACACCTGAGCGTTTTCGTGAATGTACGTAAAATGGTCTGTTTTTGCGCGCATTTTTCAAAAAGCACATTAAAAAAAAAAAAAAATTAAAGGAGAAGGAAGCTTTAAAATAAAATATTCCGAAGGTTCTTCTAAAAAAAAAAAAATTTCCGAATACGTGTGAGACATTGAGAAGATGCATTGGAACGCGTTCAGCTTGCTCCGTGCGCCGCGTATCGTAAAATATTGGGGCTCATTCACAAGAGCCGTTCTTGGTAATGGGCAATTCTTTACATTCGTTACTGTATCGCGTTGTAATACACGAAATACGCGTTACTGCGTTGTAGTACAGCTACAATTTGAATGGCACCCCCTAAGCGTTGAGGGGCTCATTCACACCTGAGCGTTTTCGTGAATGCACGCAAAAGGGTATGTTTTAGCGTGTGTTTTTCCGCACACGTCAAAAAGCACATTAAAAAGATTTAAAAAAAAACATTTAAAGGACAAGTTTCACCCTCCAACTGATCCCTTAACCCAGGGGGTCTCCAAACTTTCTAAACAAAGGGCCGCGTATCGCTCATCCACAAGAACCATTCTTGGTAACGCGGAATTTATTACATTTGTTACTGTGTTGCGTGGTAATACACAAAATACTTGTGTTACCGCGTTGTAGTACAGCTACAATTCGACGCACACGTCAAAAAGCATGTAAAAAAAAAATAATAATAACAAGGTGATGCTCAAAGCTCAAAAAGCTACAAGAACTACTTTGCCCCGTGGGCTGACCTATGCTGTTGCATGAAAATCCGCAAAGCGCGACGCCCGCCATCGTGCTTCGAAGGGCATCACACATGCAGCCTGAGGGGGCAGTTTCACCCCCCCCAACTGATCCCTTAACCCAGGGGTCTCCAAACTTTCTAAACGAAGGGCCAGTTTACTGTCCTTCAGACTTTAGTGGGGGGGCGCCGGACTGTGGCCATTGGAAGTAGAAAAGGTCCCGGCGTCTGGGGAAAAAAACAACGCCCCGTCTTTGGTGTCAATGGGAAGAATTGCACCCCCTTCTAGACATGTGCGCCCTCAATAAATTTGTTTAGTTTCGTTCCGTTTCGTATTCGCTGTTAATTCGTATTTCATAATTCGTGTCCGAAATCCAATTTGGATTCGTACGAAATACGAATTTTCGTTAACTTTCCGTAACAATTACGAACGTTCGCTATGATGAATTTAAAAGGCAAAAAATACCTTTCTTGATATGGCAGTCGTCAGACTCATGAGGGGCTCCCCCCATCCCTGTGCTGTGCTCATTATGAGGGGCTCCTCCCATCCCTGTGCTGTGCTAATTATGAGGGGCCCCCACCATCCCTGTGCTGTGCTCATTATGAGGGGCTTCTCCCATCCCTGTGCTGTGCTCATTATGAGGGGCCCCCACCATCCCTGTGCTGTGCTCATTATGAGGGGCTTCTCCCATCCCTGTGCTGTGCTCATTATGAGGGGCCCCCACCATCCCTGTGCTGTGCTCATTATGAGGGGCTCCCCCCATCCCTGTGCTGTGCTCATTATGAGGGGCTCCTCCCATCCCTGTGCTGTGCTCATTATGAGGGGCCCCCACCATCCCTGTGCTGTGCTCATTATGAGGGGCTTCTCCCATCCCTGTGCTGTGCTCATTATGAGGGGCCCCCACCATCCCTGTGCTGTGCTCATTATGAGGGGCTTCTCCCATCCCTGTGCTGTGCTCATTATGAGGAGCTCCTCCCATCCCTGTGCTGTGCTCATTATGAGGAGCTCCTCCCATCCCTGTGCTGTGCTCATTATGAGGGGCTCCTCCCATCCCTGTGCTCATTATGAGGGGCTCCCCCCATCCCTGTGCTGTGCTCATTATGAGGGGCTCCCACCATCCCTGTGCTGTGCTCATTATGAGGGGCTCCCCCCATCCCTGTGCTGTGCTCATTATGAGGGGCTCCCCCCATCCCTGTGCTCATTATGAGGGGCTCCTCCCATCCCTGTGCTGTGCTCATTATGAGGGGCTCCCCCCATCCCTGTGCTCATTATGAGGGGCTCCCCCCATCCCTGTGCTGTGCTCATCATGAGGGGCTCCCACCATCCCTGTGCTGTGCTCATTATGAGGGGCCCCCACCATCCCTGTGCTGTGCTCATTATGAGGGGCTCCTCCCATCCCTGTGCTGTGCTCATTATGAGGGGCTCCCCCCATCCCTGTGCTCATTATGAGGGGCCCCAACCATCCCTGTGCTGTGCTCATTATGAGGGGCCCCCACCATCCCTGTGCTGTGCTCATTATGAGGGGCTCCCCCCATCCCTGTGCTGTGCTCATTATGAGGGGCTCCTCCCATCCCTGTGCTGTGCTGACTTAACTATATTAACGAACATTCTTATTTTGTCCGATTCGGAATCTCCCATCGACTACCAGTACCTCTCCCACTCCCACATTAAAAAAGGTCATTTTCCCAACCCCCACTCAGCAGCAGAAGAAAACCTCTGATTGGTCAACAAAACACCCGTCACGTTTCCGTTGTAACAGAATTTGGATCCAAAATTCGTCAACGAAATTTCGTATACAATTCGGAAGCATAGAAATTCGTTTTTCGGATGCTTCTGAATGTACAAATTTTCGGAGATTCGTACGAAATGAACCGCACGTGTCTACCCCCTTCTCAAACGCCATTGGAAGGAATTGTGTCCCATCAATAGAAGAACAAAAATCTGCCCCGGTACTTTAAATGAGGTGTCATCACTGAATACAAGGTAATCATGATTGGTACATTTTTTTTTAAAAATTGGATACAAATTGTCATCATATTACATTGAATGCAGATACAATAATTCCAAAACGATATAAAAGTTTCAGATCCAAATACATGATTGGAAAAGAGGCATCTTTAAAAACACGACGCGTTTCGTGAGCAACTGCTTACTTCCTCAGGGGCTGGAGGCACATAAAACATGTCTATAAAATAAAACATTAGTTTTAGTGTATATATATATATATCACAAAAGTAAGTACACCCCTCAGTGACATTTGTGTAAATCTTTTCATGTGACAACACTGAAGAAATGACACTTGTCTACAATGTAAAGTAGTGAGTGTACAGCTTGTATAACAGTGTAAATTTGCTGTCCCCTCAAAATAACTCAACACACAGCCATTAATGTCTAAACCGCTGGCAACAAAAGTCAGTACACCCCTAAGTGAAAATCTCCAAATTGGGCTCAGTTAGCCATTTTCCCTCCCCGGTGTCATGTGACTCGTTAGTGTTACAAGGTCTCAGGTGTGAATGGGGAGCAGGTGTGTTAAATTTGGTGTTATCGCTCTCACTCTCTCATACTGGTCACTGGAAGTTCAACATGGCACCTCATGGCAAAGAACTCTCTGAGGATCTGAAAAAAAGAATTGTTGCTCTACATAAAGATGGTCTAGGCCAGTGATGGCAAACCTTGGCACTCCAGATGTTTTGGAACTACATTTCCCACGATGCTCCACTATACTGCAGAGTGCAAGAGCATCATGGGAAATGTAGTTCCAAAACATCTGGTTCGCCATCACTGGGCTAGATTATAAGAAGATTGCCAAGACCCTGAAACTGAGCTGCAGCACGGTGGCCAAGACCATACAGCGGTATAACAGGACAGGTTCCACTCAGAACAGGCCTCGCCATGGTCCACCAAAGAAGTTGAGGTCACGTGATCAGCGTCATATCCAGAGGTTGTCTTTGGGAAATAGATGTATGAGTGCTGCCAGCATTGCTGCAGAGGTTGTAGGGGTGGGGGGTCAGCCTGTCAGTGCTCAGACCATACGCCGCACACTGCATCAAATTGGTCTGCATGGCTGTCGTCCCACAAGGAAGCCTCTTCTAAAGATGATGTACAAGAAAGACCACAAACAGTTTGCTGAAGACAAGCAGACTAAGGACATGGATTACTGGAACCATGTCCTGTGGTCTGATGAGACCAAGATAAACGTATTTGGTTCAGATGGTGACAAGCGTGTGTGGGGGCAACCAGGTGAGGAGGACAAAGACAAGTGTGTCTTGTCTACAGTCAAGCATGGTGGTGGGAGTGTCATGGTCTGGGGCTGCATGAGTGCTGCCGGCACTGGGGGGCTACAGATCATTGAGGGAACCATGAATGACAACATGTACTGTGACAGGGGTTGGGCCCCTTAGTTCCAGTGAAGAGAACTCTTAAGGCGTCAGCATACCAAGACATTTTGGTATCAGCCTGACCTCAACCCCCTGTGCAGGCCAGTCAAGTTCCTCCTCCCCAAACTCGCTCATCCATGGACCTTGCTTTGTACACTGGTGGGCAGTCATGTTGGAACAGGAAGGTCCTCCTCCCCAAACTGTTCCCACAAAGTTGGGAGCATGAAATTGTCCAAAATGTCTTGGTATGCTGATGCCTTAGGAGTTCCCTTCACTGGAACTAAGGGGCCAAACCCAACCCCTGAAAAATAACCCCCCACCATAATCCCCCCTCCACCAAATGATTTGGGCCAGTGCACACAGCAAGGACATCCATACCTCAAAGACATGGATGAGCGAGTTTGGGGTGGAGGAACTTGACTGGCCTGCACAGAGTTCTGACCTCAACCCCATAGAACACCTTTGGGATGAATTAGAGTGGAGACTGCGAGCCAGGCCTTCTCGTCCAACATCAGTACCTGACCTCACAAATGCTCTTCTGGAAGAATGGTCAAACTTTCCCATAGACACCCTCCTAAACCTTGTGGACGGCCTTCCCAGAAGAGTTGAAGCTGTTATAGCTGCAAAGGGCGGAGCCAACTCAATATTGAACCCTACGGACTAAGACTGGGATGTCATTAAGTAATATAGTGTGTATATATATATATATATATATATATATATATATATATATATATATATATGTATATATATAAAATTAACAGTAGTAGCTGTTTGCTTTCAGACTGTCTCTCTGTAAAAAATAAAAAAATAAAAAATAAATATTAAAAAATAATGTAAAATAAATATACAAATACAATAATAAATATAACATCAAGTGAAATAAATAAAGTAATAAATATAACGTAAAGCAAACAAATAATACATATAACATATAAATGAAACAAAATAAAATTATTAATTTTAAATACATAAAGTAAAAATAAAAAGCTAATGAATATAAATAAATAAAGAGAAATAAATAAAGTAATAAACATAATATAAAGCAAAAAATAATAAATGTAAAATAAGCAAAATAATAAATATAAAAAGTAAAGAATTTAAAATACAAAAAAACAAAATAACTATAAAATAAAATTAAAGAAATAAAGTAATAAACATAAAATAAAGCAAAAAAAATACGAGTAAAATAGATAAAATGATAAATATAAAATAAAGTAAAATAAATAAAGGAATTAATTAAAAATATAACAAAACACAATAATAATAAAATTAAATGAAATAAATAAAATAATATAAAATAAAACAAAAACAATACATATAAAATAAAGTAAAATAAATAAAGTAATGGATTTAAAATACTATAAAATGAAAGAAATAAAGTAATAAATATAAAATAAAGCAAAAACTAATAAATATATAATAAAACAAAATGAAAAATAAATAAAATAATAAATATAAAATAGAGTGAAATGAATCAAAAATACAACAAAACACAATAACTCTAAAATAAAATGAAATAAATAAAGTAAAATAAAATAAAATAAAACAAAAAACAATACATGTAAAATAAAAAATATAAAATAAAGTAAAATAAATAAATAAAGTAATGGATTTAAAATACAACAAAACAAAATAATAACTATAAAATGAAAGAAATAAAGTAATAAATATAAAATAAAGCAAAAAATAATAAATGTATAATAAAACAAAATTAAAAATTAAATAAAGTAATAAATATAAAATAAAGTAAAATAAATAAAGAAATGAATTAAAAATACAACAAAACACAATAACTATAAAATAAAATGAAATAAATAAAGTAATGTAAAACAAAACAAAAAACAATACCTGTAAAATAAAAAAATATAAAATAAAGTAAAAAAAATAAAGTAATGGATTTAAAAACAACAAAACAAAATAATAACTATAAAATGAAATAAAGTAATAAATATAAAATAAAGCAAAAAATAATAAATATATAATAAAACTAAATGAAAAATAAAGTAATAAATATAAAATAAAACAAAATAAAATAATGGCTATAAAATAACCCAAAAAATAAAATTGTAGGCTCTAGTCACAGGTGTTCTTGCGAGTATGTTTTTTTTGTGTGTTTTTCATGTGGCTTTGCACTTTGTGGAAATGAATGGGCTGCCCTAAAATTGCACTTTATGATCATTTTTTTTAAAATCACGTATGTTATTACCATGTGTTTTGTTGCGCATTTTCATACACATGGACACTCGGGTGTCCGCAGTACCACCCCTCGATCACATATATTTTGTTGTTAACAACATTTTCACACACCTTAGTAAGATGCGTAAAAAAATTTAAAAAAAATTGACTTCTGATCAACGAATGTGTAAACCACGGCAGACGTAACATACGTGAATCGGCGGCAGTCGTAAGGAATGAATCCCTCGGGTCAATTTCACGGAAGTTTGATTAGAATATCGTAGGATGGGAGGGGTCGATCGATCAGAAGGTGACAGTAGATCGCCGTGACCCATTCATTGTACATCCCACCTAATTAATTACGCCTCTTTGTGACCTCCGCAGGCGCCGTAAGCGCCCGGTAAGTTTCGCAGTCAGACGCCGCGTAGTAGCGAATGATCCCCCCCCTCCAACCGGGCTCCTCTCCCTACGCAAATCGCCTCTCTGCACCTTTGATGTTCTTTTAATGGATCAACAGAGAAGATGAGAACCCCCCCCCTCCCCCGCCTCTCCACTCGCGGCGCATCGCAAAAAAAAAAAATGGGGATTATAATAAGCACCTCTTAGATTCGTCCGGCCTTCGCCTTCGAAATGTTCTTAACGCCGGTCACACGAAATTGGCTTACCGTCTGCTTTCAGGCTCTCATTAAAAACACATTCACTTTGCTTTAAGTAAAAAAAAAAAATAATAATAATAAATAAATAAAAAAAAAATGTCGGCGGCCTCCAATGTCTTTTTTTTTTTTTTTTTCTTGTTTTTTTTTTTTTTTATTATTATTTATTTATTATTTGCTTAAATTCTTGAAGGCCGACAAGCGGGGCGAAATTTGTACATTCATGAAATGATTGATTCGAAAGCAATATTTCAAATAAATCCGCGGTGGTGATCTATCAACGGGCTGTAATAAAGCCGGAGCTGCGGGCTGTGATTTTATTTTCATATAATACGAATTGCTTTATTCTTTGTACTCGGGTTACCATGGTAATTCCGCCGCCGAGCGCCGTTCTATTGATTTAAAAAGTGGACAGTAATATTTCTTTTGTGTTATTCTGTTTCTCGGGGTTGATGTCTAATTTCCACCACGAGATTACATTTATAAATTTCTTAAGTCTTTCCATTTTTTTTTTTTCCTCCCCGGAGACGGGTAATTTTCTCTCGCGCCGCGCTATTTGGCGAGCTTATTGGCCCGCTCCTTATTTTTTTTTTAAATTAAACTCGCAGTTTTTCCTTCAAAGACCCGAAAATCACGCCGTTGTCTGCGCCGGCACCCTGTTTGAACAAAATATTAGTCTTTTGCCGAGGCTAATAACACGCCGGAAACGCCGCGGAAAACGGGACGGCGGATATTGAGAATGCGGCCTTGATTTATGGCGGCCAAAGGCAGTGAGGGGGGGAGGGGGGGAGCGTCGGATACATTGTAATCAATCCATAGTCATGTGTCAGAAATGACATTGGGGTTGGGGGAGGTCAGTTAGGGGTTAATTGATAAAGAGGACCTGTCATCAGATATATTTGCCAAGAGAAGTGAAGCATGATGGGTAATGTGTCAGTGTGACCCTTCCAGGTAATTATTACAGAGAGGACTCCCCCCCCCTAACAATGCCTTCATCTTATCTCCAGAAGGACAGCGCCATCTTTGTTCAGACATCATCAGGGTCACCCTCTGCTTCCTGGACTGAGATCCTGGCTCAGAGGTGGCTCAATCATGTCAATTCTGTGCAGTTCACAAATGTCGGACACAGATCAGCCCCCTGCTGCAGCCTCTCACCTCTGGGGGGAGGGGAGACTGAGGAAATGACTCCTCCCCCTTCTACAAAGATACAATGTACAGTCTGATCACTGGGGGGAGGGGAGACTGAGGAAATGACTCCTCCCCCTTCTACAAAGATACAATGTACAGTCTGATCACTGGGGGAGGGGAGACTGAGGAAATGACTCCTCCTCCTTCTACAAAGTTACAATGTACAGTCTGATCACTGGGGGGCGGGGAGACTGAGGAAATGACTCCTCCTCCTTCTACATTGTACAGTCTGATCACCGGGGGAGGGGAGACTAAGGAAATGACTCCTCCCCTTTTACAAAGTTACAATGTACAGTCTGATCACTGGGGGGCGGGGAGACTGAGGAAACGACTCCTCCTCCTTCTACATTGTACAGTCTGATCACTGGGGGGGAGGGGAGACTGAGGAAATGACTCCCCCTCCTTCTACAAAGTTACAATGTACAGTCTGATCACTGGGGGAGGGGAGACTGAGGAAATGCTTCCTCCTGCCTGCAGCAAACTGATCATCCATATCTAAATTATAACTAAAGGCAAAACTTTATTTTTTTTAGTTTTGGATAGAGTGCAGAGGGATTAGAACCCCTGTCAGTTTTTATTGCCCCTCCCTATGTGTCCTGGTTACCATAATTAGTGAAAATAAAAGAAAATTCCAAATTTTGGGTTGTCACCGGAAAAGCAATAGAAGGGATATCTTCCAATGGGGACACGAGTTCTGGTGACAGGGGGAGGGGGGTGTCCCCAAGGTATTTCCTTAATTTGCAGGGATTTCCTGTCACTTCCTGTTTGGGACACAGATGGCAGAAACAAATCTGACAGAGGTTATAACCCTCACTGACTCTACCCAAAATGAGAAGAAAAGTTTTGCCTGTAGTTCTACTTTAGGTCCTTCCAGTCCCACCGCCTCGGGATTGGCCAAGTTCCCCTAAGTGTGCAGATCAACCCCCCTGACAACCGAGCCCCCCCCCTTCCTGAACCATACAAGGACACATACCCTCAACATGGGGGGGGGGTGCTTTGGGATGGGGCTCTTCCGACCCCCCCAAGCCACCTTGTCCCCATGTTGATGGGAACAAGGGCCTCTTCCCGACAACCCTGGGCGGTGGTTGTGGGGATCTGTGGGTGGGGGGGGTTTATCTGAATCTGGAAGCCCCCTTTAACAAGGAGAGCCTTAGATCCCGCCCCCCTCCCCCCATGTGAATGAGTGTGGGGTACATTGTATCCCTTCTCCTTCACCAAGAAAGTGTAAAAATAAATAAAAACAGAAGGCAGATAGACCAACACAAAGTGTCACATAATTGTGACGTGGAAGGAAAATGATAAATGATACAAATAAATATGTGAAAAGTGTGGGGGGGGACATTTGTATGGCGCCCCCCGGAGTCAATACTTTGTAGAACCCCCTTTCTCTACAAGTCTTTTTGGGGATGTCTCTACCAGCTTTGCACATCTAGAGAGGACATTTCTGCCCATTCTTCTTTGTAAAATATCTCAAGCTCTGTCAGATTGGATGGAGAACGTCTGTGAACAGCAATTTTCAAGTCTTGCCACAAATTCTCAATGGGATTTAGGTCTGGACTGTGACTGGGCCATTCTAACACATGAATATGCTTTGATCTAAACCATTCCATTGTAGCTCTGGCTGGATGTTTCGGGTCGTTGTCCTGCTGGAAGGTGAACCTCCGCCCCAGTCTCAAGTCTTTTGTAGACTCTAACAGGTTTTCTTCTAAGATTGTCCTGTATTTGTCTCCATCCATCTTCCCATCAACTCTGACCAGCTTCCCTGTCCCTGCTGGAGAAAAGCATCCCCACCACATGATGCTGCCACCACCATGTTTCACGGTGGGGATGGTGTGTTCAGGGTGATGTGCAGTGTTAGTTTTCCCCACACATAGCGTTTTACTTTTAGGCCATAAAGTTGAATTTTGGTCTCATGTGACCAGATCACCTTCTTCCACATGTTTGCTGTGTCCTCCACATGGCTTCTCACAAACTACAAACTGGACTTCTTATGACTTTCTTTCACCAATGTCTTTCTTCTTGTCACTCTTCCATAAAGGGCAGATTTGTGGAGAACACGACTAATAGTTGTCCTGTGGACAGATTCTCCCACCTGAGCTGTGGATCTCTGCAGCTCCTCCAGAGTTACCATGGACCTCTTGGCTCTTCTCTGATGAATGCTCTCCTTGCCCGGCCGGTCAGTTTAGGTGGACGGCCATGTCTTGGTAGGTTTGCAGTTGTGCCATACTCTTTCCATTTTCCGATGATGGATTGAACAGAGCTCCGTGAGATGTTCAAAGCTTGGGAGATGTTTTTTTAACCTAACCCTGCTTTATACTTCTCCACAACTTTATCCCTGACCTGTCTGGTGTGTTCCTTGGCCTTCATGATGCTGTTTGTTCACTAAGGTTCTCTAATAAACCTCTGAGGGCTTCACAGAACAGCTGTATTTATACTGAGATTAAATTACACACAGGTGGACTCTATTTACTAATTAGGTGACTTCTGAAGGCAATTGGTTCCCCTAGATTTTAGTTAGGGGTATCAGAGTAAAGGGGGCTGAATACAAATGTCCCTCCCCCACACTTTTCACATATTTATTTGTATCATTTATCATTTTCCTTCCACTTCACAATTATGTGACACTTTGTGTTGGTCTATCACATAAAATCCCAATAAAATACATTTACGTTTTTGGTTGTAACATGACAAAATGTGGGAAATTTCAAGGGGTATGAATACTTTTTCAAGGCACTCTATATACAGTATATATATATACCCCTGTGTAGGGTCCCCTCACCATATATACAGTATATATATATATATACCCCTGTGTAGGGTCCCTGTGTATATACAGTATATATATATATATATACCCCTGTGTAGGGTCCCTGTGTATATATATACAGTATACGGAGGGGTCAGACGCTCCGGCGTGCTTTGCGATCCTCGGGCAGATTGCGATCTCCTCGCCGTCGCTCACTAATGGAAAAAGGTATTAAGCAAAGATGGAGGCGGATTGTTATCTGGCGGTGACCCGGGGTTAATTGGCGCTCGCAGCGTATGGGACGCGATGTGAAGCTCGGATTCCGCGGGACGCGTTCCGCTTCTGAATTCCCTCCCGGGAGACGAATTCTCCGGGAACTTTCCTGATGACGGGAAGGAGGAGAGCCGGGATCTGTTCAGGGGAACGGAGCTCTGTGATTGGCCGGTGTTGGCCTATAGGTGAAACATTGTAACCGTCTTTATAGGTCCCCCTTCCACCGCGCTGGGCGGGAGTCTCACTGCACTCGCTGCATTCTCTGCATTCTCATTAAAGCGTATTTAACGATCATCTTCTGTTATTTTCCTTCTTCTGATCCAATAAATATCACGTAGAAATTGTTGATGATATCACCCTGAAAAACACAAAATAAATAAACTTTTGATCCTGCCAGAAATCCACCGATCCCTTCCTGTGCTCTCTGCCTGCGCTGATTTATCAGTTACATTGTTCCCAGATATCTCTGTGGACTACAGAACACCCCCCCCCCCTTTTTTTTTTCAAAAGACAGAGAAGGGGAGGGGGAGGTGTTCTGCAGTCCCAACACACTGTCCAGGGGTGACAACGCTGCTCCTCCATACGGTATGGTGAGTGAGCGTTGTCACCCTAGGATAGGAAGAGTGCTAAACATTCAGCATCATCTAGCCCTTTCCTCCCCAACCTGACAGTCCCTGGCCCCGCCCCTTTCATTCATTGGATTTCAGTTCTTTCGATCATGGAATATCACATGTGGGCGTTACCTATGCAAATACAACCTGCCTAGGAACGCCCACTCCTCCAGACTGACACCCACCCATTAGGCTGTTTTGATATTTGCATAACTCCTCCCACTGCTTACATAAGGACTGAAGGGTTTTGGAGAGGAGTACTGAGGCCGGGGGCTGGGATGTTCCCAAAGTGAAGCTTCAGCAAGTCAGCCCACCTCATTTCCTGGCTGGAGGACATCCAGCATCATCTAGCACTTTCCTCCCCAGCCTGACTGTCATTGGCTCTCCCCTTTCATCAGAGTTGGGACAAATGGGGGGGGGGCAGAAGGGACATGTGCCCCAGACTCACTGCCACAGACTGACTGTCCCTGGCCCCGCCCCTTTCATTCATTGCATTTCAGTTCTGTCAATCCTGGGGGATCAGAATCACATGTGGGCGTTACCTATGCAAATACAACCTGCATAGGACCTCCCACTTCTCCAGACTGGCTGTCCCTGGTCCCGCCCTTTCATTCATTGGATGCCAGTTCTTTCAATCATGGAGTCTTGACATCACATGTGGGCGTTGCCTACGCAAATACAGCCTGCCTAGAAACGCCCACTCCTCCAGAGTATACATACTGTCGATGGTTCTCTCCTTTTATCCGAGCTGGGCCAAATGAGGTGGGGGGGGGGGGAAGAAACACATGCTGCAGAGTGACTGTCCCTGGCCCCGCCCCTCTCATTCATTGGATTTCAGTTCTGTCAATCCTGGAGGCTCAGCATCACATGTGGGCATGGGACCAAGGAAATGACTCCTCCTCCTTCTACAAAGTTACAATGTACAGTCTGATCACTGGGGGAGGGGAGACTGAGGAAATGATGACTCCTCCTTCTACAAAGTTACAATGTACAGTCTGATCACTGGGGGAGGGGAGACTGAGGAAATGACGACTCCTCCTTCTACAAAGTTACAATGTACAGTCTGATCACTGGGGGAGGGGAGACTGAGGAAATGACGACTCCTCCTTCTACAAAGTTACAATGTACAGTCTGATCACTGGGGGAGGGGAGACTGAGGAAATGCCTCCTCCTGCCTGCAGCAGACTAATGACATCATCTCAGCCTGGGCACAGTCACTCCCTGGAGATCATGGGCGGCTTTTTAATGATAAAAGGTGATCATTTCCTGTTGCTGTATATTGTGACATGTCAGGATTTATTGATGGAGACGTGTAATATCGGTAATATTGCACTTTTGTAGAGATATAAATACAGAGTGTAGTAGCGCACACTATGGATATATATATATATATACACACCTGGAGTATATAGGATTGGGTGTACAGTGTCCCTCCTGGGGGGGGGGGGGGGGCGGTAATTGTGGGGTTCAGTAGAGTGTCCGGCTGTGTGTTGCGGCTCCTGATGTATATTTATGAACTTCATCCGGGATGATGAGCTGATCAGAGACCTCCCGATCAATACATCCCTAATTACTTCCTCCTAAATCTCATCCCGGCCTCAGCTCATCAATCTGCGGGCCGCCCCTCCCCCCCGCCAGGAAGGCGATCAAATCCCCGAGAAGACATTGAGAGAAAGATCCGGAGAACAGCGACCGACTCCGGAAGAGCGACGCCAACCGCCGCTGTCCATGGCAACCAGCGGAGTCCCTCCTCCTCCATATATACAGGAAATATACCCAGAGACCGTCCATCCATCGATCCATCTATTTAAACATCTATATGATTGATTATTTATTGATTATTTCTTTTGATCTATTAAATGTCTATTTATCATTCTATTATCTAGACGAAAATCTATCTATTGATCTCTATCTATCTATCTATTGATCTATCTATCTATCTATCTATCTATCTATCTATCTATCTATCTATCTATCTATCTATCTATCTATCTATCTATCTATCTATCTATCTATCTATCTATCTATCTATCTATCTATCTCTCTATCTCTCTATCTCTCTATCTCTCTATCTATCTATCTATCTATCTATCTATCTATCTATCTATCTATCTATCTATCTATCTATCTATCTATCTATCTATCTATCTATCTATCTATCTATCTATTGATCTATCTATCTATCTATCTATCTATCTATCTATCGATCTATCTATCTATCTATCTATCTATCTATCTATCTATTGATCTATCTATCTATTGATCTATCTATCTATCTATCTATCTATCTATTGATCTATCTATCTATTGATCTATCTATCTATTGATCTATCTATCTATCTATCTATCTATCTATCTATCTATTGATCTATCTATCTATCTATCTATCTATCTATCTATCTATCTATCTATCTATCTATCTTTTGATCTACTGAAATATCTATTGATCAAATGACTATCTTGAATATCTATTAAAAACCATTGATTATGGATCTATCTACCTATGTAAATATCTATCAATCTACTATCTATATGATTATCAATTAATCTATATATTGATCTATTTAATTATCTACATATCACTCTATTATCTATGAATATCAATCAGCCCATCCATTAAATATCTGTCTATCGATCGTTCTCTCTATCTTGGAACAATAATATGATCTAAATCCGGACTTCAGAGTCTTTCTGGAATTTTGTAGAGAAGTTCATAGAACAGATAAAGTATAATAAAGTAGAACTCCGCCTCGGTTCAGGTTTTGTCTTGTAATGAGCAGAAATCTGTTTCTATAGAGATTTGCTGCACACCAGCTGAAAGTTCAGGCTTGCGGTGGGTGTGGCTGGTCGGTAATTTGATGGGTGTGAAAGGGGAGGTACTTATGTAAATGAGCTCAGAGTGGGTGTAGCCAGCGCGGTGACGTCACTCGTCGCCCAGTGAAGTGGACATCGGCCCTTATTTAGGAGATACAAGAACATAAACGTCTTTTGCGGAGTCGGCTCTTCTCATTGGACACATGAAGGTGGTGGCGTCCCTTTAAGTGGCAGACAGTCAGAGGACACCCCGGGCGGGCGCCATTACCCTCTCCGCTCACTTCTGGCGGCAATATGGCGTCCTGTCCGCTGGAAAACAGATGTGCACATTAGCAAATTAGGTTATGGGACTTAAGTACATCAGAATATATTTTAATCCACTCTATAAAGAAAGGAGTCCAGCTGTTATCTTAATTGCTATCCGTCATTGGGCGGCGAGAAGTGCGCTGGCCGTTTAATTGTGAGATTGGATGAGGAGAAGAAATGCGCCACCAACACCGACCCGGCGAAAGTGCAAATTAAATTGTCTTGTTGAAGCTTTTTAAAGTAATTAATTTTCTTCCTTCTACCTTTATAACTTAAAATAGGAGAATTGACCTTGTACGGCTTCCCTCCTCCCGCGTGATTGGTTGTTCAACATATTTATCATTTAGATCTTAAAGGGATAGTCCTCTAATGGTCTCTTGACACCGCTGCATTACGAAGTTTTATGGAGCTGAACTCCAGGCTCATAGTTGATAAACACACATTAGTAATTCTGTTCAGCCGGTCTTGTGATTCACGCACTCATGCCGCACTGCACACTATGGTGCAACTGGAACACCAACGGTGAGCTCAGTGCCAGTGCCCGACCTCACCAATGGGCATGTTGTTCCAGAGTCTCCAGTGACCCCTGCGCTCTTTCCTTTCCAGTGACCCCTGCGCTCTTTCCTTTCCAGTGTCTCCAGTGTCTCCAATGACCCTGGCACTCTTTCCTCTCCAGTATCTCCAGTGACCCCTGCGCTCTTTCCTCGCCAGTGTCTGCAGTGTCTCCAGTGGCCCCTGCGCTCTTTCCTCTCCAGTGTCTCCAGTGGCCCCTGCGCTCTATCCTCTCCAGTGTCTCTAGTGGCCCCTGCGCTCTATCCTCTCCAGTGTCTCCAGTGGCCCCTGTGCTCTTTCCTCTCCAGTGTCTCTAGTGACCCCTGTGCTCTTTCCTCTCCAGTGTCTCTAGTGACCCCTGTGCTCTTTCCTCTCCAGTGTCTCTAGTGGCCCCTGCGCTCTTTCCTCTCCAGTGTCTCTAGTGACCCCTGTGCTCTTTCCTCTCCAGTGTCTCTAGTGACCCCTGTGCTCTTTCCTCTCCAGTGTCTCCAGTGGCCCCTGCGCTCTTTCCTCTCCAGTATCTCCAGTGACCCCTGCGCTCTTTCCTCTCCAGTGTCTCTAGTGACCCCTGCGCTCTTTCCTCTCCAGTATCTCCAGTGACCCCTGCGCTCTTTCCTCTCCAGTATCTCCAGTGACCCCTGTGCTCTTTCCTCTCCAGTGTCTCTAGTGGCCCCTGCGCTCTTTCCTCTCCAGTGTCTCTAGTGACCCCTGTGCTCTTTCCTCTCCAGTGTCTCTAGTGACCCCTGCGCTCTTTCCTCTCCAGTATCTCCAGTGACCCCTGCGCTCTTTCCTCTCCAGTATCTCCAGTGACCCCTGTGCTCTTTCCTCTCCAGTGTCTCCAGTGGCCCCTGCGCTCTTTCCTTTCCAGTGTCTCTAGTGACCCCTGCGCTCTTTCCTCTCCAGTGTCTCTAGTGACCCCTGCGCTCTTTCCTCTCCAGTATCTCCAGTGACCCCTGTGCTCTTTCCTCTCCAGTGTCTCTAGTGACCCCTGTGCTCTTTCCTCTCCAGTGTCTCTAGTGACCCCTGTGCTCTTTCCTCTCCAGTGTCTCCAGTGGCCCCTGCGCTCTTTCCTCTCCAGTGTCTCTAGTGACCCCTGCGCTCTTTCCTCTCCAGTGTCTCCATTGGCCCCTGCGCTCTTTCCTCTCCAGTGTCTCTAGTGACCCCTGCGCTCTTTCCTCTCCAGTGTCTCTAGTGACCCCTGCGCTCTTTCCTCTCCAGTATCTCCAGTGACCCCTGCGCTCTTTCCTCTGCAGTGACCCCTGCGCTCTTTCCTCTCCAGTGTCTCCAGTGGCCCCTGCACTCTTTCCTCTCCAGTATCTCCAGTGACCCCTGCGCTCTTTCCTCTGCAGTGACCCCTGCGCTCTTTCCTCTCCAGTGTCTTCAGTGACCCCTGCGCTCTTTCCTCTCCAGTGTCTCCAGTGGCCCCTGCACTCTTTCCTCTCCAGTGTCTCCAGTGACCCCTATGCTCTTTCCTCTCCAGGGTCTCCAGTGACCCTGGCGCTCTTTCCTCTCCAGTGTCTCTAGTGGCCCCTGCGCTCCTTCCTCTCCAGTGGCCCCTATGCTCTTTCCTCTCCAGTGTCTCCAGTGACCCTGGCGCTCTTTCCTCTCCAGTGTCTCCAGTGGCCCCTGCGCTCTTTCCTCTCCAGTGTCTCCAGTGGCCCCTGCGCTCTTTCCTCTCCAGTGTCTCCAGTGGCCCCTATGCTCTTTCCTCTCCAGTGTCTCCAGTGACCCCTGCGCTCTTTCCTCTCCAGTGTCTCCAGTGGCCCCTGCGCTCTTTCCTCTCCAGTGTCTCCAGTGGCCCCTGCACTCTTTCCTCTCCAGTGTCTCCAGTGACCCCGGCGCTCTTTCCTTTCCAGTGACCCCTGAACTTCCTATGTCACCCAGTGACCTCAGAGCATCCTGTGTCACCCGGGGACTGCAGAGCAGGCTAAGCATCTCTGTAACATCGCTGTCTCTGCGCAGCCTTTTGTATTTCCTGGACCATCTCTCTCTCCCCGAATACAGACCTCTGTCCATGACCATTGTAATATATGGAAAATCTGTGCCCTGTCCATTCAGCTCTTTATAATAATCCGACACTTTGTGTATTTCTTATTCCTAATGTAAACATTTTGCTGGTGATTTTCATACACGATTATAATATTCATTGTCAAACTCTGAGATCTGCACACTTGGGACTCGTTTATATGAAATCTTGTAATGATACAACGGTGTTTACAGATAGCGTAGTGAGGGAAGGAATCGGCGAGCTGTGAGCATGATTAGTGCAGTCTATTTTCCGCGAAGGAACACGATGGAGATCCATGGACATCTTTTATCTTTATAATAAGGCCATAAGCTGACCTCTCAAAGTCTGACCTCTGCTGCTTCCTGACCTCCGCTACTCTGAGGGGTCTGACCTCCACTTAACAAGTTTAACCCTGAACAATATATTATTACAAACACACTTTTGTCCTGGTAACCAGCAAAGACCTCCACAGTCCTCTATAAATGTCTACAGATATCTCCAGACATCCACCAATCTATACAGATATCTACAAACCTCCTACAGATATCTACAGACCTCTACAGACATTTCCAGACTTCTGCAAACCTCTACAGATATCAACAGACCTCTAAAGACATTTACAGACTTCTACAGACCTCTGCAGACATTTGCAGACCTCTACAGACATATACCAACCTTTACAGACATCTACCAACCTCTACAGACATCTACCAACCACTACAGGATATCTACAGACATCTACCAACCACTACAGGATATCTACAGACATCTACCAACCACTACAGGATATCTACAGACATCTACCAACCACTACAGACATCTACCAACCACTACTGGATATCTACAGACATCTACCAACCACTACAGACATCTACCAACCACTACAGACATCTACAGACTTCTACAGACATCTACCAATCCTTACAACATCTACCAACCTTTACAGACATCTACCAACCACTACAGACATTTACAGACCTCTACAGACATCTACTGACATCTACAGACAACTACCAATCTTTACAGACCTCTACAGACTTCTACAGACTTCTACAGACATCTAAAAAACCTCCACAGACTTCTACAGATATCTACCAACTTCTACAGACATCTACTGACCTCTACAGACATCTAACAACCTCTACAGACGTCTATAGATGTCTACAGACATCTACCAACCTCTATTGGCCTCTACAGACTTCTGGGACAGGTTGAAATCTTAATGATGGCTGCTGTATGCAAGCTATATGAAGGAGTTTACAGTGGCCTTTGATCTGGGAGTCCCAGATCGAGTCCCAGATTCAAGGCCTCGGGATCACCTCAACAAAGGAGTGGCTGGAATGGAGAAGCTATGCTGTGGAGACTACAAGCAGAGGTTGAGGCAGCAGTCATGTGAGAGAGTAGTTAGGTCATGGAAGAGTCCAGCCATGCAGCAAGCAAGAGCATAGTCAGGTCCAAGCAGAGGTCTAGGCAGGCAGCAAGCAAGAGTGTAGTCAGTTCAGTGCACAGGTCTAGGGTAGACCTCAAATGATGCAGCAAGGTCTGAACAGCAGTCTAGGCAGCCAGCAAGCAAAGACATGGTCAGGTTTGAGTGGAGGTTTAGGCAGGGAGCAAGCAAGAGCATAGTGAGTTTTGTGCAGAGGTCTAGGCAGGCAGCAAGCGACAGTGTAGTCAGTTCCATGCAGAAGTCTAGGCAGGCAGCAAGCAAAGGCATAGTCAGGTCTGAGTGGAGGTTTAGGCAGGAAGTAAGCAAAGGCGTAGTCGGATCCAAATAGTGGGAAGGTGCCGCAAAAGGGAGCTTATAATGGAAGATTGCTGCTACAGTAAGCAAGGACATAGTCAGGTCCAAGCAAAGGTCTTGGGAGGCAGAAAGCAAAGTCGTAGTCAGGTCCAAGCAGAGGTCTAGGCATACAGCAAGCAAGGGCAAAGTGAGGTCTGACCAGCGGTCTTGGCAGGCAGCAAGTAAAGGCATAGTCAGTTCCAAGGAGAGGTTAAGGCAGGGAGAATGCAAGAGGGTAATAAGTTTTGGATAAAGGTCCAGGCAGCAAGCAAGAGCGTAATCAGGTCGAAACAAAGGTCTAGGCATACAGCAAGCATAAGCATAGTCAGGTCCAAGCAGAGGTCTTGACAGGCAGCAAGCAAGGTCATAGTCAGGTCCAAGCAGAGGTCTAGGCAATACATCAAGCAAGGGCATAGGTAAAGTAAAGGCATAGTCAGGTCCGAGTGGGGGTTAAGGCAGGGAGAAAGCAAGAGCGTAGTGTGTATCGTGCAGAGGTCTAGGCAGGCAGCAAGCAAGAGCATAGTCGGGTCCAAGCAGAGGTCTAAGCAGGCAGCCAGCAAGGTCGTAGTCAGGCTGGAGCAGAAGTCTTGGCAGGTAGTAAGCAAGGTCGGAGCAGAGGTCTAGGCAGGCAGCAAGCAAGGTCGTAGTCAGGTCCAAGCAGAGGTCTAAGCAGGCAGCAAGCAAGAGAGTAGTCGGGTCAGTCTGGGTTGGCAACAAACAGCCAACTTGCAGGCAAGTACCATTGGAAGTTCTGGCAGGGATACCTGAGAGTACCGTAACACCACATGAACTCATAGGGGTCCACATATAGCACATCAGCTCTTAAAGGGTCAGATGTGAGTTGATTCACTGAGTTTAGTTTGCTCATCTCTAACTCTAGATTGTGAATTCTTAATGGAGGTTTGCAGTTGCAGGGGGAGGGTATGGGGTTTGTTAGATTTAAAGGTTATGGGGCACTGGGTGGAGGGGGTGGGAGATTCAGCCACCCCACAGCAAATATAGCTCAAATCTGCATTGTCCTTTCCAGACGCAGAAGAAAAATGTCTACTTTTTTTTTTTCCCCAGCACCTTCCACGCCGTCCACCACCATAAAGCGCGCTCGCCTGCATAGCTCTGTAAGCCGCACGAGTAATAAAACACTTAAAATTTATTGTGACATTCAGATTTAATTAAAAAGTGTGCCGCTGGAAAAAGTAAAACATAACGGCGAAGCCGATCCCCCATTTTACTTCCAAAAAAACTAATTAGACTTGTATTTTAAATTGTTTATGAGCTGCTAATCATGGCGTTAAATCACCGATCGCGAAAGAACGACAGTCTCCATTAATACCGCGCCATAACTGTTTATTTCCGAGCTCTCTACCGGGAACAAATTGATCTGCAAGGGAAATTTATTAACCTCAGGGGGAGAAATCATTAGCGCTTTCTGGAACTGCCCCCAATGCACGATGATTAGCCCCGCCGTGCCGGTGGGCAGAGGGTAATTAAGTTCCGCTCCTGTTCACCTTCGGGGTCCCGCTGGCCAAACTCGGGGGAGCCGAATAAAGTCGCTGAATAATCAGATTCACGTTCAGTCCGGTCACGTGACCTTCTCTCGTGTATAATAGTTACATCAGTCAGAGAAGCTTACACTCTAATGTCCCCTCCCCCACAGTCACACACTATTATTATTATACATTTATATATCTCTGACATATACCGCAGTGCTGTACAGAGATCACTGAGCCAGTCACATCAGTCTCTGTACAGAGGAGCTTACACTCTAATGTCCCCTCCCCCCACAGTCACATCAGTCTCTGTACAGAGGAGCTTACACTCTAATGTCCCCTCCCCCACAGTCACATCAGTCTCTGTACCAGAGGAGCTTACACTCTAATGTCCCCTCCCCCCCAGTCACATCAGTCTCTGTACAGAGGAGCTTACACTCTAATGTCCCCTCCCCCCACAGTCACATTAGTCCCTGTACAGAGGAGCTTACACTCTAATGTCCCCTCCCCCACAGTCACATCAGTCTCTACCAGAGGAGCTTACACTCTAATGTCCCCTCCCCCCACAGTCACATCAGTCTCTGTACCAGAGGAGCTTACACTCTAATGCCCCCTCCCCCACAGTCACACACTATTATTATTATACATTTATATATCTCTGACATATACCGCAGTGCTGTACAGAGATCACTGAGCCAATCACATCAGTCTGTGTACAGAGGAGCTTACACTCTAATGTCCCCTCCCCCACAGTCACATCAGTCTCTGTACAGAGGAGCTTACACTGTAATGTCCCCCCCCCCCCACAGTCACATCAGTCTGTGTACAGAGGAGCTTACACTCTAATGTCCCCTCCCCCACAGTCACATCAGTATCTGTACCAGAAGAGCTTACACTCTAATGTCCCCTCCCCCACAGTCACACACTATTATTATTATTATACATTTATATAGCTCTGACATATACCGCAGTGCTGTACAGAGAACACAGAGCCAATCACATCAGTCTCTGTACAGAGGAGCTTACACTCTAATGTCCCCTCCCCCACAGTCACATCAGTCTCTGTACAGAGGAGCTTACACTCTAATGTCCCCTCCCCCACAGTCACATCAGTATCTGTACCAGAAGAGCTTACACTCTAATGTCCCCTCCCCCACAGTCACATCAGTATCTGTACCGGAAGAGCTTACACTCTAATGTCCCCTCCCCCACACAGTCACATCAGTATCTGTACCAGAAGAGCTTACACTCTAATGTCCCCTCCCCCACAGTCACACACTATTATTATTATTATTATACATTTATATAGCTCTGACATATACCGCAGTGCTGTACAGAGAACACTGAGCCAATCACATCAGTCTCTGTACAGAGGAGCTTACACTCTAATGTCCCCTCCCCCACAGTCACATCAGTCTCTATACAGAGGAGCTTACACTCTAATGTCCCCTCCCCCACAGTCACACACTATTATTATTATACATTTATATACAATGCTGTGAAAAAGTATTTGCCCCGTTCTGTTTTTTTTTTTTTTTTTTGCATATTTCTCACACTTAAATGACTCGGATCATCAAACAAACTTTATTATTACACAAAGATAAACCTGAGTAAATCCAAAATGCAGTTTTTAATTAATGGCTTCATTTATTAAGGCAAAAAAGTTGGCCAAACCAGCCTGGCTTTATGTGAAAAAGTAATTGCCCCCCCTAAACCTAAATAACTGGTTGTGCCCCTTGGTGGCAACAACTGCAATCAAGCGTTTGTGATAACTGGCAATGAGTCTTTCACATTGCTGTGGAGCAAATTTGGCCCAACTCTTCTTCTTCAGAATTGTTTTAATTCAGCCACATTGGAGGGTTTTCCAGCATGAACGCCCTGTGTAAGGTCATATTACAGCATCTCAATTGAATTCAAGTCCGGGCTTTGACTAGGCCACTCCAAAACCTAAATTTTGCTTTGTTTGAACCATTTGGAGGTGGACTTGCTGTTGTGTTTCGGATCATTGTCCTGCTGCATAACCCAAGTGCTCTTGAGGTCAGGAAGTGATGGCCGGACATTCTCCTTTAGGATTTTCTGGTAGAGCTCAGAATTCATGGTTCCATCAATTATGGTAAGTCATCCAGGTCCTGAAGCTGCAAAGCAGCCCCAGACCATCACACTACCACCACCATGTCTGACTGTTGGGATGATGTTCTTGTTATGAAGTGCTGTATTCATTTTATGTAACGGGACGCACACCTTCCAAAAAGTTACATTTTTGTCTCAGAAATTGGTCCACAGAATATTTACCTAAAAGTCTTGGGGATAATCAAGATGTTTTTTTTGGTAAATGTGAGATGAGCCTTTGTGTTCTTTTTGGTCAGCAGTGGCTTTGGCCTGGGAACTCTCCCATGGAGGCCATTTTTGCCCGGTGTCTTCCTTATTGTTGAATCCATGAACATTGACCTTACCTGAGGCAAGTGAGGCCTGCAGGTCTTTTAGATGTTGTTCTGGGTTCTTTTATGACCTCCTGGATGAGTCCTCGTTGTGCTCTTGGAGTAATTTTTGTAGGCCGGCCACTCCTGGGAAGGTTCACCACTGTTCCAAGTTGTCTCCATTTGTGGATAATGGCCCTTCCCTCAGTTCACTGGAGTTCCAAAGCCATAGGAAAACCCTTCTGAGACGATACATTTATATTACTTTGTTTCTAATCTGTTCTTGAATTTTTTTAGATCGTGGCATGATGTGTGGCTTTTTGTGATCTGTTAGCATGCTTCACTTTGTCAGACAGCTTCTATTTATGCGATTTCTTGATTCAACAGGTCTGGCAGTAATCAGGCCTGGGCATGGAAGTGAAATTTAACATAGGACCAGGCAGGTTTGAACAGCTCTGTACAGAGGAGCTTACACTCTAATGTCCCCTCCCCCACAGTCACATCAGTCTCTGTACCAGAGGAGCTTACACTCTAATGTCCCCTCCCCCCACAGTCACATCAGTCTCTGTACAGAGGAGCTTACACTCTAATGTCCCGTCCCCCACAGTCACATCAGTCTCTGTACCAGAGGAGCTTACACTCTAATGTCCCCTCCCCCCATAGTCACATCAGTCTCTGTACAGAGGAGCTTACACTCTAATGTCCCCTCCCCCACAGTCACATCAGTCTCTGTACAGAGGAGCTTACACTCTAATGTCCCCTCCCCCCAGTCACATCAGTCTCTGTACAGAGGAGCTTACACTCTAATGTCCCCTCCCCCACAGTCACATCAGTCTCTGTACAGAGGAGCTTACACTCTAATGTCCCCTCCCCCACAGTCACATCAGTCTCTGTACAGAGGAGCTTACACTCTAATGTCCCCTCCCCCACAGTCACATCAGTCTCTGTACAGAGGAGCTTACACTCTAATGTCCCCTCCCCCCACAGTCACATCAGTCTCTGTACAGAGGAGCTTACACTCTAATGTCCCCTCCCCCCACAGTCACATCAGTCTCTGTACAGAGGAGCTTACACTCTAATGTCCCCTCCCCCCACAGTCACATCACTCTCTGTACCAGAGAAGCTTACACTCTAATGTCCCCTCCCCCACAGTCACATCAGTCTGTATACAGAGGAGCTTACACTCTAATGTCCCCTCCCCCACAGTCACATCAGTCTCTGTACAGAGGAGCTTACACTCTAATGTCCCCTCCCCCCACAGTCACATCAGTCTCTATACAGAGGAGCTTACACTCTAATGTCCCCTCCCCCCACAGTCACATCAGTCTCTATACAGAGGAGCTTACACTCTAATATCCCCTCCCCCCACAGTCACATCAGTCTCTGTACAGAGGAGCTTACACTCTAATATCCCCTCCCCCCACAGTCACACACCATGCTGGGATTTGTAGTTCGTCTGTCATCAGAATCTTGCTATACAAAGCTTAGCTTCTCACCCTAAAAATCCCCCCCAATAAATCCATGTACAAAACATTTGATACGCGGGAATCGGCGCTGATTAATTCTTCGCTTCAAACATATTAACCTCAAAATAGCGTCTCCGCGCGTCGCCGCTCCCCCAGGATTTCGGCTCCGCGGCACGTATGCAGATTTCAGCATTTCAATGGAAAATAAAGTTGATCGCTATGGCAACCATTAGATTCTCATTAAATATATTTTTGGAAAGATTAGGATACGGGTATAATTTGACGGTTAGGAACGCTGCCGAGCGGATGTATATTTGGAGCTGAGCGAGCGGGGGGGGGGGGGGGAGGGGGCGCCGATGGAATCGTGACACAGTATGGGACGCCGGATTGGAGGGGATGGACATTGTGAGTTACCTATAGGATGGACGTATAGGAGAAGGATATAACCCCCCCCCCCTCCCTCCCTATAGGGCCCCCAGCTCTATTTATACACCAACACCCACCTACCATCATGTCCTGACCCCTGTATAAAATAATTCCCTGGCCCACCAGAGGATGGCGCTCTAGGCAGGGGGCTAATGAGCCTTCATGGTGAAGACTGATGTGATTGGCTCAGTGGTCTCTGTACAGCACTACGGTATATGTCAGAGCTACATAAATGTACAATAATAGTGTGTGACTGTGGGGGAGGGGACATTAGAGTGTAAGCTCCTCTGTACAGAGACTGATGTGACTGTGGGGGAGGGGACATTAGAGTGTAAGCTCCTCTGGTACAGAGACTGATGTGACTGTGGGGGAGGGGACATTAGAGTGTAAGCTCCTCTGTACAGAGACTGATGTGACTGTGGGGGAGGGGACATTAGAGTGTAAGCTCCTCTGGTACAGAGACTGATGTGACTGTGGGGGAGGGGACATTAGAGTGTAAGCTCCTCTGGTACAGAGACTGATGTGACTGTGGGGGAGGGGACATTAGAGTGTAAGCTCCTGTGGTACAGAGACTGATGTGACTGTGGGGGGAGGGGACATTAGAGTGTAAGCTCCTCTGGTACAGAGACTGATGTGACTGTGGGGGAGGGGACATTAGAGTGTAAGCTCCTGTGGTACAGAGACTGATGTGACTGTGGGGGAGGGGACATTAGAGTGTAAGCTCCTCTGGTACAGAGACTGATGTGACTGTGGGGGAGGGGACATTAGAGTGTAAGCTCCTCTGTACAGAGACTGATGTGACTGTGGGGGGAGGGGACATTAGAGTGTAAGCTCCTCTGTACAGAGACTGATGTGACTGTGGGGGAGGGGACATTAGAGTGTAAGCTCCTCTGTATATAGACTGATGTGACTGTGGGGGAGGGGACATTAGAGTGTAAGCTCCTCTGTATATAGACTGATGTGACTGTGGGGGAGGGGACATTAGAGTGTAAGCTCCTCTGTACAGAGACTGATGTGATTGGCTCAGTGATCTCTGTACAGCTCTGCGGTATATGTCAGCGATATAAATGAATTATAATTCTGCACTCTGTATATAGGACACCCAGATATTTTGCGGGGTATTGGGTTATTTGCGTCGTCCTCTTGGTCTGCGGTATATTCGGCGCTATGTTGGTTCTGCGCGGTGTATTGCTACATAATAC